>NC_048302.1:38026501-38326501 GCF_013100865.1 Trachemys scripta elegans | reverse complement strand
CCTAGGTAGAATGGTGATAGATCTATTAGAAATACAATAAGTGATGCAGGATGGCAAGGAAATACCTCAAATTTTCATCTAACTGAGGTCTGCATTCAGGTTTATTCCTTTAAACAAGGAATCAAAGATGTTGTTTCTAAGTCCTATTGTTTTTTTACATATTTTCCTGCTGCAGTCTGGTCCAAAGTACTTCAGATAATGCTGAAATCTTGTACCTTTTACTAGGTGGATATATTTTTTAGTCTCTTTTGGTGAAATTTTTAATTCCTAGGCTCTCACTGCATTCATTGGGAGTTTTACCTAAGGAAGACCTGCATATTTTTGCCCTTTTTCATTATTTACATTTTTAGAATCTTCATCAGTTCTTCCACAGCTAATGTCAAGCAAACAGTGACTTCCCTGATTGTGACGCTTCAGCCATCCACATTATATAATATTGCACTGCTCCTGAAGGACATAAAAATCACAGTGGATAGCAAAGTCAGATCACACTGGGCTAGCCGTCATTCAATGTACTGCTGAAAAGCAAAAAGGTCACCTTACAGAGTATGACCAAAATCATCTCACATCAGTCACATTAAGCAAGCACACAATCCAGGTCAGAGTGCGCCAGAGACAAATATTTAGCACTTGCAAGATGGAACCATTAGTGCCATAAATGTTTCTCTTCCTTCACCTATGTTATCAATTTAAATGAAAGTTTTATATACTTTCACAATAGCAAGACAAAACCTACCTGCACACTGAGATGTGCAACAATAGAACCATGAGATGGACTAAACTAGACGCACTGATTCAGCTTCCTTGTCCTTTTTACAGCTGAAAAAGTTGTAAAATCTTAAACCAACATTAGTTAACCTGAATAGCAATGTAAGAAACTAGTGCTCTACCAATAAATGGCATGTGTGGTATAATGTACTGTACTAATGTAGATAGCTACTCAGAAAGTATTAAAACAACCTACCTAATTCAGACATAGAAAACCTTTCAGAACAACTTTTTGAGTTTGTTTCCTTGTAATTCTATGTAATGTTAGCTATATGCTAACACACCCTAACCAGAACCTCCACTCGGTTATTTTCACCCTTATTATCGGGAGAGCTGATTGTGCTGCTGAGCGTAAAAAAGGTGGCCTAACAACATTATGCCTAACATTATAAACCTTCATTTTCAAATTGCCTATGGCTTTGACAAACTTTAACCATTCGGGTTGAAATTTGCTATCCTTGGTCTCTCCCTCCGGAAAATGAAGGTTTATATAAATAAATTAATAAATGAATTGAGAGAAAATACTTCAGCTATTTTTAAGAAAGAACCTACTTACTATAAGATTGTTTTGCCAATGTTCATATTTTTTCCACCTGTTTTTTGAAGTGTTTGAGTGTTTCAATGGTGTATAGCTGGAGCTTATAATTTGGCAGAGAGACAGTCCTAAGATCAAAAAGATGTCTTTTGCTATCCCCATGAAAATCCACCCTGATCTGGCTGAGTTATAAACTATGGAAGAATCCCAGTTTGCATGTGCATAGTAGAAATTGTCATGTTTGCTGAATGTTCCGAATGCACTGTTCATGCACTCAGGCTCCTCAGCTTCTTGTATGTTATCAATACAATATGTGTAGGACTAGAAATCCAAACAAACTTTCTTTTGCATATCATAGATTTTTGTTTTCTTAAAGCAATTAAAGCAACAGCAAAAATATTAATACAAAAAGAGACAGAAAAAGAGGGATAACCAGTCTCAGATGTGTTTCATACTAAACTAGTATCTTTTATACATCTTAATAGGATATTAATGCTTGTAGGATTGCTCACTGGTCCTGCATATTAACTTCACTAAAATTTAAGCTCTAGGGCACAGCTGGTATAAATCAGCAGTGTTTAGTCAGTTGAGTTACATCGGTTACATTAGTTGATTTTCTTTGTGTTCAATAATCAGGCTTATGCCATTATTTCGGCTATTATTTTAAAGTAGGTACTGGATATTTTCTAGGATGCTACTGCAGTCCTAACTGACTGAAAAAGGGCTCGTCCCATCTAAAATCATCATTGGTCAATAGGAGCCGTGGTTGTGCATGCTTGATCACTTTGCTTCATCCTAAGAAGAGTTCAATAGGAGTAAAATATAACAAACAGCTGAAAAATACGTCATTTCTGCATGATTTTTTTAACTTTAAAAACACAAGGAGTCATTTTAAAATGTCTGCAGACAGAGTCCTAATAAACCTCTCAAATTTTATGACAAGTTGGACCATGGCATTTCAGAAAGGATTTGGTTTGGATTGTTAAACACACTCCATAAGCAGAACCATATCTTGGGTTTGTTAACTCTAGTAGTGCTATATTTGGACTGGAAAGTAGTTACGGGTGAGTACGAATAACCATTAGAAGGCAAGTTAAAAGTCTCAAATAGATGATACTATACTCAAGGAAGAAACAACTTGAAAGTATCTGGGCAAATTTCCACGTTGCCTGAAGCAATACTTTTTCCCATGACATCAGATTCAAAACAACCACTATATTATAGCCCATATGTTGATTAAAGAAAAACCCTCGCAGTACAGAAGCATACACCAGGCTTCTAAACAGTGATTGTACCAAAACTGGATTGCTTGCAAGGCAAGGAAATTAACAAAGCAAACAATAAAAAGCCCCCATTATTCAGGATAAGGAGCCTGTGTAGGACATCTCAGCAAGATGTTGTGAATACAGAGGTAAGAAAAAAAGCAAACTGACTGGATATAAATATATATTTAGTCTAGCTAGATAAATACAGTAAGTGAACAGTACTCTAAATATACAGTAATCTACAAGAAAATGAAGAGAGATGGCTATGGATAATGTGGTTAATGAACACAGTTGTGTTTTTGAAGTCATGTGGCATTTCAGTGAAAAAACTGGACTCTGGAGTAAGGTTTGATCTGGGTTACGAGGATGAGTTAGAAGGTATAGCAAGAAAACTCCCTGTAAGGTAATGGTGAGGATGAGCATGCAAGAGAAAGTAACTGTAGAGGCTTGTCAAAGGACTGATATGGGTTTCACAAGCAAGCCTGCATTTTTAAAGAGGGAAAATAGAATGTGATTTGCTAGAGATGTTAAAGCAAAATCTGTAGAGTATCATTAGTACATCACGGCATCTAGCAACTTAAAGTGACAGAGGCAATTCATAAATCTTACATCTAACAACAAAACAAGTCATATTCTAGAGGCAAGAGGCATACTTGCTATAGGTTAGTGAATTGATGGTGTATAAGAAAGAATTAGGAATCAACTGTCTTAATTAGGTAGGACCGTAGACCAGTAATGTTTACTATAAGTTGTTGAGTTCACCAAGATGTTCTTTTATTAGATCTTGAGTTATCTGATCATTTGATCAGCTTTAATAAAAGGTTGCAGAACATCTTTGTTCTTTCTTCATCTCCTGCAAAATTTATTTAATCCAAATCGAGATCTGAGCCATTGTAAATGAGAACAAATTTGGTTAGGGGGTAAAGCAGGCAAATTGCTAATTTTGATTAACAATAATGATGTAGGCTCAGGTTGCTTCCTAAAGACTAATTACTAACTGGGAGGAGTTGATCAGCTGAAGCTGGTCATTAAGGTTTGGGAAATCTCCTGGACCAAGACTTCATATTATTATTGTTATAAAATTAAAATAAAAAGAGAAAAAAGTTTAGCTAGATAGCATTTTTTAAATGTGTAATCTCCATTGATATGTGCAGTAGTTCTGGAAAAAAAAAGGTGCCCTATTCATTAGCCAGCCATTTTAATCATCTCTCAAAATCCCATTCAGTTTATAGGTTTTCTCTCATTTCAAATAAGATAGGAAGCATTTTGCAGCAATACTGTATGTGTAATTAATTTAAACACCCTCCATTTATTGATCCCAAACTTTAAATCAGGGGATGCTATTGGTCAATGTCACATTAGTCACTGAAAGTGTTTAACAGAAAAGCCATGCAAATAAACCCAGCAGCAAGAACCCTAAGCCACTTGATTTAAATCTGCATATCAGTTTTCTCCAAGCTGGAGTCTGGGCTCTAGGAGTATGTAGGTAAAATAATATACACCAGTCATAATTAATCTTAGGTACTGTCAACAACAGAAATTTACAAGTGTGCTGCTTCCAAGCAACATCCGTCCTCCAGGCAGCCCTAATAGCCATCTGTTATTTGTCAGAGGGATCTTAAAATCCCCGCTTTTAATGATTGTCTCCCACATCTTTGATAACTTTACTGCAGCCACCTGTGGTAGATGCTCAAGGTAGTAAATAACTTATTTTTTAAAAAGGCTTTTCAGAAAATTGATGTGAAATAATATTTCACAAGTATACAATGCATTACATGTTCAAAGAGTTGTGCAAACTTTAAGGGCCCAGTTCATGAGTCTAAAACTGCTATTGTACACCAGCCATTAATGAAACAGAGTGGCCAGATTTGGCCCTTAGGGATTGCCCCTGCTATATAGGGCTTCCCTGGAGGTCTAGTGCTAATGTAAGGTGACCCTCCCTTGCAGCCCCATGCTAGGGTCATGGCCAGGGAAAGGGGTATGGCGAGACAGTTTGGGTATTCTTGGCAGGTGCAACAGCTCCTTGGGGCTGCAGTTTAGATCAGCCTTTAGACTGCTCTAAAATGTGAATGACCAGCCCCAGAATACAGGCTGTTCAGATATGGGTTAAAGCCACTCTTGTTGCCTGTCAGGTCCTACCCTGAGTTGAACTTAGCTAGAACCTGTAATGAGGGCCTCATAATTCAATATATTCAGTTGTGATAGATAGACTCTATTAGAATGTCCTGTTCGACATTATAACAAAATCCTAAAATGGCCCAAATATATGTTCTCTTCCTTTGCAACTTTGACTTTCCATTCCATTCCCTGATACCTCTCACAGAGGAAGTGACAGTATTAACTTACAGTATTGCAAACTATTATTTGACACCCTTTGATTAAGTTCCAGTTTAGAGAAATAGTGGTATATGGTACATTAACTTCTACTGCTTCCTTTGAACTGTGTCTTTGCAGAAAATTTTTCCAGATCTGTTCAGGAGGTGCTCTTGACCAGTAAGGCTAGTTGAACTTCCTGTGCTTCAGTAATCTATTAATTTGAAACAATGGTTCCATAAGTATAAATGCAATTACATGTCAGCAATAAAAGGGTTAATTGGTGTGCATAAGAGTTGCAGGGATAAATTCCTACCCAATTTGTTGGAAATAGGCCATGTCCACCTTGATTGCATTGGCCTCCTTAGCACTACAAAAATAATTTTCCCTCTCTTGATATTCACCCCTTCTTGTCAACTGTTGAGAATAGGCCACTTCACCTTAATTGAATTGGCCTCGTTAGCACTGACCCCCCATTTGGTAAGGCAACTCCCATCTTTTCATGTGCTGTGATATATATACTGCTTACTGTATTTTTCACTCCATGCAACTGATGAAGTGGGTTTAGCCCATGAAAGCTTATGCCCAAATAAATTTGTTAGTCTCTAAGGTGCCACAAGGACTCCTCACTGTTTTTGCTGATACAGACAAACACAGCTACCACTCTGAAACCTAATTCCCAAGCTCCACATAAACAACAACAAGAGGGTGTTCAAATATTCATGAGGCTTGATAATAAATAGTGTATTTTCTTTTCTTCTTCTTTGACACTAAATCTATGCCACTTCAGACCCCTGACTGAAACAATGGGAGCGTGTTCTTACACAACTGTGATGATCCAGGACTTAACCTATACAGTCACTCATACTAAGAAATAGTCTTCTGTTCATCTCATTGAAACCTATATGGGTTGGTGTGAAGTAGGATGCTACTCAATATGATCAAGAGCATCAGAATATGACCTTAATTGGTAAATTTTAATTGGTATTTTATAGGAAGCAGTGGTCTGATCAGAAGCCCACCTTAAGGGTGAAAAAGGTCTCTAGTATTTTCTATGACTGTATTTCAGTTTCAGAGGAAAAGTGAAATTTGCTAGCATATTGCAAACTTTGTGAATCGCATTGATGGCTTCTTGATTAATTAGAGCAGCACAAGACACCTGAACATTCACAACACTCACAAAAATAACACCTCTGCAATTTTTTTTTAAATGAGTCATGCCTTCAGTGATTTCAGCTACTTCACCTCCATGGATCACAGTTTTTATATTTGTACTTGTTTGCTCTGCAAAACTCAGATTGGTATAACATGCTGCAATTCATTAAAATAAAAAAAGATTCTTTCAGCTGCTCACTCTTTTAATGGGAATAATTATGCAATAGGTAAAGAGTAATGCACCTAACTGTGCATACAGCTGTAGTTAGGAATGTATTTTTAAAAATTAAACTTAATTCAAATACAGCAAACCTTCACAAAAATAGCCTTAAGATATTTAAATCAACATACGGTAAGAATCTATTCTATCTCCCTTCAGTAAAAATCATAATCTGGCTGAAAAAACATAACTGAATGCATCCTTTAAAACAAGTCTTTTTTCTCCCCCATCTTTTGTTTGTGCTTTTGTTTTAAATACAGACCACAAAACCAAATTCCAACTCTGCCTTCCTGTTAGAATGTGCAGTTGTGCAAGTCAAACATTCGTTTTCTTTTAAAATAGTAATCACTAAACAGGCCTTGGGAATAGGAGCTTATCTTTCTTAAAGTGAGGCTAAAGGAGCATTGCCTATTAAAAAGTGTTACTCTCAGGTGCAGCTTTTAAATAGATTTGGCATTACAATAGGAAAAAATGAGGTTTCCAGACTTTGTCCTATAGTCAGTGCCAATGAGGTCTCATTTAGCCTGCAAGCAATTTTGATATTCTGAAGGATTATTTTAATAGTAGTTTCATAATAGAAGACTAATATAAATACTGGTTAAGTTTCATAAAATCTCAGCATATGTAGAAGCTGCATTTCAGAGTAAAACAATATATAACTCTTGGCAAGCTCCCACATTGAAAAGCTAGCACAATCAGGTAAACTGCTGTTAAATTTATTTGAAGCCTGTTTATGGTTTAGAAAGTTGTTTGTTAGTTGGTGGGCTATCCATTCTCCAACCCCCAATTCATATTTAGGTGGAAGTCTAATTTAATCTTCTTAGAGTCATTTGATTTGTATACCGAACAACTGCTAGGAGTACTGTTAATTCAGACAATGACATTTACTGTAAGATCTCAAAGAGTAGGCCAGCTCTCAAAAGTCAGTTTGTAAAAGTGTCACTGTGGGGGCTGCACATGTATTTTCTCTTAGCTGTACTTTTCTGTTATATATGATCAATGTACGGGTTGAAGCGTTGGTTGGTTGGTTTTTAATTCCAGCCTTAAAAATTCAGTCAGGGCTCTGAGGGTCAAGCTAGACTTTATGGTTCCCCCATCCCCAGAAATACAGGTCCATTACACCTGTCCTTCAATGGCTTTGCACAGGTAGAACTAGTTGGAATTTCATTCTGTTGAAGACCTAGAAGATTAGAATAACATTACTTTCCTTATTTCTTAGTTGTGTTGGCTTTGCAGGGCTAACAGGGGTAAAAAGCAGGACAGTTATTTTAATCACTGAACAGACATGACTTTTAATACACCTAGAAAGTAGCTCTGTAGGGTAAGATGCCATTCTTACGCAGTCACTTTTCTGAAAAAAAGGTAATCTTTACGGCAACCTTCTACCCAAATAAAAAATCTGACAGAAAATTTGCCATTTTCTCTTTCCTATGAATTCTGTGAAAGAGCTCTACAGACGAGACAGGAATGTTGTTCTTGACTTGTTTAGATATTGATTGTTTTCTGAGATTAAAAACAGTTGTCATTTGTGACCATCATACTCATATTGTCTGTTACATTCACAGGCTTCCTAAACAGTCTAATCAGAGATTTCCCTTCAAGGTTTCAGGCTCTCCTTGTACTCACAACAGCCTATAACACACACTCGATTTCATACCTACCTGCTTCAACATCGGGTCACTCCAGTCTACCAACCTTGACCTCTCTTCTCTCTCCTTTCTAAAACTCTCCTGGAGCTTTGTTCATTTGAGCCACCTCATCGCTTCTGGGTTTTCAGCCCTCTCTCTCTCAGCCACTGACTTGCTTCCTTTTAACTTAACCCTATACTTTTGTGTTTAGCTTATGGCCTTATGACCAAAGGACCCAAGGTTTTGCTCTTTGAAAGGAAAGGCAAAAGCATGAATGAGTGACAACAGCAGAATCTCCTGCTCTCATTACATCTCTATCTCATCCTTCAGCAGTGTGTGTATGGGGAGAGGATAAACCCTATTGGGCTATAACTTTACTGTGAATAGTGCAATAGAGGCAAGCAAAGGAAAAGATAAATGATTTTGCTATTATTCATTAGGTGAACAGTAGTTTCCCTACACGTATTACTATGTCCAGTCCCACTCTGCCATCTTTACAGTATACCCCACTCTCTCACAGCAGGTGCCTTGGGATCATTGCACAGTCCTGTTAAAAGGAGTGGGTGGTACTGAGTCAAGGGCTGTGGTTTAGATGACCTTATATATACCTATGTATAAAATTCATAGCCCAGATTAGGATAAAACCTATCAAGTTTGCACCATAAGGGTAACTCTACTATGCCAGTACCGACACATTGCTATTAGCCCTGCCTCTGTAATCAAGGCATTCTGACAAGCTTAGAAAAGCCATTTGATACTAGGGATGAGAGTTTGAGCAATGAGTGCAAAAAAAAACAAACAACAAAAACAAAACAAAACACAAAAAATCCACATTATTAAAAAACAGAAGATTTAATAATAAATGTAATAAAAATCCCCCTACACTCAAGCAATGAAAACGACTGAACCTATAACAGCAAAGTTGACTATATACAAATTTAATGGGATATTTAATTTCAGTATGTAGGGACTATACCAGGGGAGGTGGCTGGAAAATTCTGCCCCCGCCATTTTAAATGGTGGAAGAAAAAAAACTATGCAAAATTTTGCTTTTTTCAGGGCTTTTTGTAGCTGGTTAGAAATGTTTCCATCTGAAAATATTTTGAACTAAAAATGGGAAATATTTTGACTAAATTGTTAATGCTTTTGTCCAGGGTTGTGTATGGTGTTCCCACCCTCGGTTTGCATGCAAGGTGCATCATGATGTAGATTCAGAGCCCAAGCCTGTAAATTATTTGATTTGGGCCCTGTGACCCTGCAGAGCCTCTTTGAAACTTATGGAGCTCCTGACAGCTGTCAGGTTCTCCCCTCATTGCAAGTTGGGGACCCTACATACTACAGTATCTATCTACATCTATATGTGCAGGTAGATAGATGTGAGCGTGCATGAAGTTGAAGGTTTTTCCTTTTAGAGTACCTGATATTACTGTTTTCAATGTGATCTTCTCGCCCTCGCTCAGGATTGCCACATTGGTACTGCAGCAGTAGGCGATCAGCCAAGGCTTTTCTAGAGTTACCTAATAATATTGTTTAATATCTGAAACGGCATATCCTACCTTCTTTACTGTTTAGAATCTATCTCTGAAGATCATACAATATTTTAGTGATACAAACTGATAGAAAGTTAGATGGGAAGGTCATTCAAAATACTAACTATTGTTGTTACAGAAGCCATCTTCCTATTCTAGGACACTACGTTTTTTTCATTCTTTTTATTTTAATCTTGCGCGATATTAGAAGTAGGATGTTATGTGCAACTTTTAACCTTAAATTAAAAAAAAAAAAAAGTCAGACATTCATATAAAGAAATAACCAAATCTTGGTGCATACCTTGAGTTTTAAAGTGACTTTTTTAACTGCTGTGGGAATCTATTATAGAACAAACAGTCACAAGTAGCCTCACATAAATCTTCACAAAGTGTGCAGTTAGGATATTTATTAAAGTTGAAACTGCACATTGAGTGAGGAACCAGTACAAAAATTGTTTTTGTAAGATGCATAATTTGCTCACATCCTGTGTTATATTAAACATCCTCACAGATTAGCCATTTATGATGAAGACAACATATTGTGCAGTTATAATACTTCTCAAAATTATAAGAAGAATCAGGATTATGGAATAATTTATCAGTGTTCAGCAAGTTACTATACTTAAGTTTGAACACAACAGTTGTTTCAGAAGATTGTTTTACACAACTTCTTTCTTCCACAGATGGTAAGAGGTCAGATTCTCCTTTCCATTTTTAGTTTCCTCAAATCAGGAGGGTGAAGGCACAGGCTAGTTCTGTCCATGGGGATTATTGGTTGTTTTTTTTGAGGAACTTTAATGTAACATTAGACTATGATGGTCTAGGTGTGCTTCATTAACATAATTGGAACTGGACCTTATTTATCTCCTTCCAAGGTATTAAGCAGTACTTTCTAAGACTTCCTTGGAACTGCAGGAGAACTTGTGTGGATGATTATTATGACAGTAGTGCTTAAGGGCCAACCAAGAGTGGGACCCCATTTTATTGGGTGCTGTCTAAACAGACTACTAGATTACCCCTACCCCAAAGATCTTACAGTCTAAATATACAAGACAGACACAGGTGGGGGGGGGGAGGAAGGAGAGTAACACACAAACAGAGTGAACTGTATGATGTTGGCAAACATGTTAGATCCACTTTGGGGGGGAGGGTTTCTAAGGAGGGGTTCAGATGAAGGGAGAAAAGGGTAAGAAGGGCAGGCATGGAGCAAAATTGAGGTGAAAAGGGAAGAGGATTGGAACAAACAGCCAGTCAGCACAGGGGCAGAGGAAGCCTGAGGACATTCTACAGGTTTGCCTGCTTCTGATCCTACTGGCTGGAGTATCTAGCTAGCTCTTCTCTGCAACTTGCCCCTAGGGCCACAGGGGATGAGGCATTATCTGGGTCCTACTGCCCTCCAGAATGTCTTCCCTACCCAATTCTGAGTCCAAGGGGTAGTGGGTCCAGGTGGACCCCCTTTTATCTTATCCCCAGAAGTGCAACAATCCTTGCTGGAGTCACTGACTTAAATACTAGCACTAACTGCATGATTAAATTATTCCTTTTGAATTACAGTAATTTTTTATTTTATCAGGTACTATTTCTAGTATACAAGTACCAAGAAATCAGAATGAAGATAGAATTATATATGGAATTTGCCTTGTAATTACATACCAGTTGCAAGAGTTTGTGGAAAAATAGAAAAGCTATTCCATGAAAATACTCAAAGACAAGTGTCAAAGTTTTAATTCACAGGGTTTAAAGTTGACCTATTTTTCATTTTTAAATTTAAGTCCTTTTTAAAAATTCATATTTTCTTTCCCCCTTTTCATTTTGAAGATTATCTTAAAAGATGGGGGTGGTGGGGAAGGAAGGAGAAATAAGCATGGGGGAAAAAAACTACAGAAAAAAAATAAAATGTTGGCAATTTTTTGAAAAACAATTTTTTGCAAAAAAAAAAAAAAAACACCAACATCAGAGTGTCATCTGACAAAAAGATTGTACTAGACAGGGTTATAGGCACACCCTAGAATTTTAAGACTAAATCACAGAAACAGACCTACGGGGAGTTACTGGAAAGTTAGACCAGTATAATTGAAGCTTGGTCTACATTTAAAGTTTTGCTACCACAGCTATGTCAGATGTCAAGCTCTCTCTCCCCCATCCACCCACCCCATGCCAGCAAAAGCCCTAGGACAGATCCGGTTATACAGAGATGAAGTCCTTTTGCTGGTATAGCTTATTCCATTCAGAGGACTGATTTAAGCTATATAAGCAGAAGAACTCTTGCTAGTATTAAGTTGCATCTACACTAAGATGTTTGCCAGTATAGTGGCACCATTGTAGCTATGCTAGCAAACCCTTCTAAGCATGGGCAGGGCTTGAGAAGAATTTGGCCCTTGAGCCTTTTTACATTCTTCAGTGGTATCCTTTAAAGTCTATAAAACATCTTTGAGAAACCCTGTTCCTTCATTTTTGGAAACAGAGATAGCTCTATTTATTCATGTGCAATAAAAACCATCAAGAAAACCAAAGTGATTTGTGCTTTTAGCCTGCATTTTAGAAGGCAATTATGCAAATAATAAATGTACATAAAGGAGAAAGAATGAAAGCTCAGTGATGGAGTATAAAAAATATCTGAAGGACAAAAGTAAGTATTATTTGATCTGTTTTATTCTACCTGACAGATATTATATCTACATTTAGATAACAAGTCATTTAGATCCATGCAAAAGCAAGCAAGTACATTTTGGGCTAAGATGTCTTACTGAAAGTAATAAAATCCTTTATTCACACTCAGCTTCTATCTCAAGCATTTAATAACTTGGCAGTGCTATACTTGTACTCACAGTATCATAAACCCAATTGCACAGAAGAATGGAATCAATCAGCATCTGCTAACAATTTGTTTTTGCTGATATGGAAAAAAATAATTACGTTATTTAAGTATTTTTCCTCATGGAGAAACATGGCTACAGATGGGGAAAACCATCAGATAGCAACATTTTGTTGCTACACAAGTTTCTATAGCTTTTATATTTTGCACAGTAAGCAAATGAGATTCCTACCCATTGAATTTCATATAAGAACACAAGAATAATCATATTTGCAATTGGATCATAACCAATGGTCCTTTTATCCAAGTATCCTGTCTTCTGACAGTGGCCAGTGCCAGATGCTTCAGAGAGAATGAGCAGAACAGGGCAATTATTGAGTGATATCCCATGCTGCCCAGTCCCAGCTTCTTGCAGCCAGAGGTTTAAGGACACCCAAAGCATGGGGTTATATTCCTGACCATCTTGGCTAATAACCATTGATGGACCTATCTTCCATGAACTCATCTAATTCTTTGGCAATGAGTGCCACAGGTTGACTGTGTGTTGTGTGAAGAAGTACTTCCTTCTGTTTGTTTTAAACCTGCTCCCTATTAATTTCATTGGGTGACCCCAGTTTTGTATTATGTGAAGGGGTTGATAACACTTCCTTATTCACTTTCTCCATACCATTCATGATTTTATTGACTTCTATCATATTCCCCTTTTAGTCATCTCTTTTCCAAGGTGAACATCCCAGTCTTTTCAATCTTTCCTCATAGGGAAGCAGTTCCATACCCCTAATCATTTTTGTTGCCTTTCTCTGTACCTTTTTCAATTCTAATATCTTTTTTATTTTGCGATGGTGACCAGAACTGCATGCAGTACTCAAGGTGTGGGCATACCATGGATTTATATAGTGGAATTATTATATTTTCATTCTTATCTATCCCTTTCCTAATGATTCTAACATTCTGTTCACTTTTTTTGACTGCAGCTGCACACAGAGCAGATGTTTTCAGAGAACTATCCACAATGACTCCAAGATCTTTCTTGAGTGGTAACAGCTAATTTAGACCCCATCATATTATATATATATAGTTGGGATTGTTTTCCAATGTGCATTACTTTGCATTTAACAACATTGAATTTCATCTGCCCTTTTGTTGCCCAGTCATCAAATTTAGCAAATTTGAACTGCATGAGACTCACTAGAGAATTTGTCCTTCCAAATTCTGTATTCAGCCTGGTCTTCTACTATGCTGAAGCTTTCTTAAATGGAACAAATGATGTCAGCCAAAAACACAGCAAGTATTTGTGCACTTAAAGAGGCTTGATAAATTTTAAAATGTGTTATTTTCATTGCAGATTGAGAGTTTCTGATCAAGTGAAAAACCATCACTTTAGGCTCTGATCTTGCAACTGACACTTTGTGCATTAAGTCCCATTGAATTCAATTGTAAAAGTGAATTCTGTAATAAAAACAGAATAGTGTTGTTTTTATAGATTATGTGCCCAGCTCAGCTTTACTTCCACAGTCCCACTGACTTCAGTGGGGTTACACAGTCATAGAGTAAAAGTTAGCTTCATGTATATTAATATTTTCAATGTGAACAAAGTTTTAATTAATAATAGATTAGATAATTATATTGATCACTTACAGTATAGGATTTCAGAAGTTTTATCTGCACAACTATTGTGTTTATTGACTGACAAATCTCAAGAAGATCAGGAGTTCATTTTAACATGCAACTGAACATTTAGATGCGTATTTTAAGCTTTTCTGAACTATCCAAGCCTTTTGGTTCTATTAAATTGCGTTGTTACTCTCATGAGAATAGCCTCTCTCATAGTATTTTGGCAGTTTTACTTCCTGTCCTTTCTGAAACCAGAAAATGTTAAAGCTCCAGGGAAAAGGGGGAAAAAAGGGATAGAAGTTAACCAAACATTTCTGAATCCCTAAAAAGGTTTTCCTTATGGAAAAGCCCTATAGAAATGTATAGCTTTTCTATAGTTTTCCCATTATCTTGTAGAATTTAATAGAGGATTGTATTCTATGGGATAAAGTAAAATAAAATACCTATGAAAAGGATATTATTGTGTGATATTTTAATCAGTTTTTATAAAAAGCACCAGAGATTGTGTACAACAGAAAAACATGCCATTTCAATAACTACTGAATAAAATACCACCCAATTAAAAAAAAATCAATATATAGAAACATATGGGAAGATAATTAATTAAAAGAAAATGAAAGGATATGAAGGGAAGGTAATAACTACAGGGTGCAAAGGGAAGTTTGAAAAAGATTGTTCACAAACAAGCTTTAATGTTATTTCAGGGGAGAGCAAGCTTGACAATGTAAGACCCACCAGCACAGTCAGCTACTCAACAGTGGAAAATAGAGCTAGTTAAATTTTTTCCAAAACCTCCTTTGCAAAAAGAATGTCTAGCAATTTTTGTCCAGCACTAACTGTAAACAGTGCTGGACAAATAGAGATAAAAATGGCTCAAGGACAACATCTTGCATGTACTCAGGGCCAACACCATGAGTGACTGTATGATCTATAGTGCCAATTTCAACTCAAGACACCTCTTTGTAGACAGCCATTGTAAAGAATGGAGAATATGGAAAATTACAATATAAAAATTGACCTCTTGTATTGTTGGAAAGATCTCTTACTTTAAATGACATGCAGACAATAGTTCCTTCACAGAGGAGATTCTGTGCATAGAAATAACTAACTCACATATGAAATCAGTATTGTGGATATGCAAAACTATATACTGCACATAAAGATCCGACTGAATAACAGCATGAATTGTGTGTGCTCGTGTCAACACATCATGCCAAGGCAAGTCTTAAATTTCTGTAGCAGCTGATTAATATATAGTTCCACATTGCAATGGTCATTTGGCTTAGTGAACACTATACAAGGTCAACTATTTCTTACTGCTTGCCAAATGAGTTGTATTCTTCAGCCCATTACTCATTTTTAAGGAATGCACAGCAATAAATGAATATTGAATGGTTGACAACAAGTCTGATTTTAAAACAGACAATTACTTTTTGCAATTACATTTTTCCTCATATTGCTGCTTGTCAGTGATGTGCAGTAATCTCGTTTAAATGCTATGATTTGCTAAATAAACAGGGTTTATCCCATCTGCAGAATACTAGTAGCTTCAATTTAAGTTTCTTCTATATTATGGAAGTTTATCACAATTGCTTCTGAAAGTTTAATTTAATACTCAGTCACTTGTATATAGCCTGTGTAAAGGCCTGAATATTGAATAAAACTAACCATTTTTAAGCACAACTCCTGGTGCTAAGTTTAGCATTAAAGGTTCTGGAGGCCCCAATAGGCCATCAGTGACATCTATGCAACCCCACCATGACCTTACAAAGTGAGAGGTTCCCAGAGCTCAGGTTGAAGCCAGAACCTGAATGTCTACACCTCAATTAAACAGCCCGTTAGCTTGAGTCAGCTGGCATGGGCAGCCCCGGGTGTCTAATTGAAGTGTGGATACACCCTTAGTGACACCTGTGCACGCCCTTTACTTTAGGTGTTCACATTGCTGTAACTGCTTGGAATGTAGTAAATAATTCCACTGATGTACAAGATGGAATAGAATCCAGCTCCCCCCCCCCCCCCCCCCCCCCCGCCCTTTTCAGTGTTGGCTCTACAAGAACAACAGTGGAAAAAAAACCTTAAAATCTTATTTTTGTCACTGAAGCCAGCATGTAAGACTGAATATACACGGGACCCAAATTACTAAGAAGGTGACATTTGTACATTGTCACTACTCAGACTAGCACTGTACTTTAAGCATAATTTAAAATATGCAAGTCAGACCCATTGTTGGCCTATACTGATAAGCACTCTAAGTGCTGCCTCAGTCCTTTAAAGAGGATCATTTCATGACAAAGCCTAATTATTGTTTAATGCTGAAATTTTGAAGAGAGCCTAAGTGACTTAGGAGCACAAGTCCCATTGGAAAAAGTCAATGGGACTTGAACTCCATATTTTCAAAGGCATTTAAGTGTCTAAAGATGCCAAAGGTGCCTGGTGTAATTTTCAAAGGCAGTCAGTGGAAGTTAGGCACCAATCTCACTTAGGTGCTTACCTGCATCTTTAGGCACCTGTAAGATAACGTACTCACCACATCATCCCCCTTGTGTCAGAATGCAATGCTGCAAGGGGTCCTTGTCTCCAGCACCTCCTGCAGGCCATCTGCCTCTCACCAGGTCTTCTGTGTCTCAGTCCTCTAAGCAAGTCACATAAAGTTCAGTCCCCTTTCCAGAGCATTGCAACAAAAAGGTGCAACTAAAAGTTCACAAAGCCGCCCAAACAAGAGCACCTTCAGCCCCCCTTTCGGGCTATTCCTTAGCTCATCCTTTGAATTACTCTTCAGTCCTACCCTGGGCTCATTATTCCTTGCACTGGGCCTGTATGCCCCTTCCTCCAGGCCTAATGGGGGAATCCAGGCCCACCCACTACCCACAGCTAAGTCTTCTCCTTCAGACAAGCTGTGGTTTCCCTGGGTGCTTCCTGCTTCTAAACCCCCTTGTGTTGCTTCCCCACAGTCTTCCCTTAACACAGCCTCCCTTTGGGTCTCAGGCTTCTAGCTTAGCCTCTCTCTGCTGAACTAACTACTCTTCCCTCCCTGGCTTCACTGAAGCACAGCTACTGACCCTTCCTCAGGGGTTCCCCCACAGGAGCTTAACCTATTCCCCATACGTTCTCCTACCTGGCATCTGCCTGTTTCAGCCCTATCTACGGGCTTCCACTTCCCCTCCTACCAGAATCTGAACTACACTCTGTAATTTCTCTTAATAAGACAGTCCTGCCTTCTCTATAGTCTCCCCATCAGAATTCCCTTAGCTTACTTAGAAAGTCAGGTGCCTAATGAATCTTACTTAACTCCATCCCTTCTGGCCTGGAGACAATCTCAGGTGCACTAATTTGCTCTTAACCCCTTGTCTAACAGTTGATGGGAGCAAGCCCCAACACAGCACTTAAATACCTGTGTAAATCTTGCCTTCCTGTGCTTTTGAAAATCCCACTTTAAGTCAGGATTTCTTGAATGTTTCAAGAGCTATGCTGATGTTTTTGGCTCCCTCCTCAGCTGGTTTTGTCCATATGTCTCTAATTTTGTCTGTCTCTCTCTAATAGATTCTTTGTCTCGGATCATTCCTCTAGAGGTCCCCAAAACTCTATTCTCGATCTCCTTTGCTTTCTTTCTCTGGCTTCTTATGCTTGCATTTCAATCTCAACTACCTCTTAAACAGACACCCAACTCTGCCTCTCATTAAAATCCTCCCTCAGCTTGCTCTCCAACATAAACATGTCAACATTTGACTTCACCTTAATTTCCTGCAATTGAATTTAACCAAGACAGACAGCCTTCTATCCTCAGTCACATCTAAATACCTGACTCATACTTATTCATTGCTTTCCTCAACTCTTGACCTAACTATCGCCTCTCAGGTCTGGAATCTTGATTTCATCCTTAATGCCAAACCCTCTTTTGTGTCTCATGTTGAAATTCCAGTCTGTTCGGATCACCACAGCACACTTTCTCATGCACAAATATATCCACAGATAATTCCTGTCCTGAAAGACTCCTCATCTGTATCTAAGGACTTCAATAGCCATGTCTCCAATGTTCATGTATGGCCTTAGCTCTCCCTGTTCCCTATCCCTCTAATGATTTCAACCTCGCTAGTCTATATCTGTTTATCTAGGCATTTATACTGCACTCATCACATAATTTCTGAGTACCTACCCCAATCTCTCCTCCCAACCTCCTCTCTGTCCTCCCCCACCCCTTCTTCTTTGTTGGATGTTTTCCATTGTTGCCCCTCGTCCTGCAGTCTTGGACATTCTGTCAACCTCCTGTTTTGAGAAATTGCCAAGTCCTTTTCAATCCTAAAAAACCCTGCTGACATGTAGATTTGTCCTCAATGAAGTATATTGTAAACAAGCATTCTTGAGGGCAGCTGCTGGTATCTCTTAAAACAAACTCTTCGACTGTTCTCTAACTGCTAATCCACCTTGCTACCCTTTGTCAAGCTGAAGTTGAACTACTGTTTGTGGCAGGATATAGTGGCTAGGATAAAGCCTATCATGCAGAATCAGAGAGAAAGAAAGATCTTTAGTCCATGAAACAATTTCCTGGTAGGATCCCCAAGCCAAGGGGAGGGAAAGCTTGAATTGTTTCAAGTTTGAGATTTTAAGAAATGTTGTTGCACTTCTCTGTTGTACTTGCTAGTGAGGTTCAATTAGAAAGTTATTAATAAAAGTATTTAGTATTAGGTAATGATTTCATTTTAAGCACATTTTCCCTTCCAGATGGTACTCTATGAATTGTAACCTTTTATCGTGGACTTAACAAGCTGTGGGTTGCTGTTAATTGTCACTTACAGGTTTCTGTGTTGTTCATAAGCCACTAATGAAACCTGCTGTTCCTATTTACTCACACAGTCATTTTCTAATGCTTTTATTTAGGATACGTATAACTTAGGCCCAGATTATTTTTCATTACAGTTTCTGCAGTTCCATCAACATGGTTGAAAAGAAGAAAAGGACAGCTGAATATTCTCAATTATTTTCAAGTGGTCTGCTGGCCCCTGATGTGACAGAAGAACACTGCTACTTGCCAGCTGCCTGCTGGTGTCATCAGCTGCACTGTAATATGAATAGACAAGACAGACAGAGGGCCTTGTGCAGGAAGCACACTGCCACTGCCTAAACGTAGGTTAGCTGTTAGTGCCAGATTTTGCTATCTTTACGCATACTGAGTAGTCCCTTCCTCCTTGATGTCAATGGAATATTCAAGGAGGAAGGGACTACTCAGTGTGACTAAGAGGATCAGTATCTAGCCCCCCTGGGAAGCAGCACTGCTAACAGCCTTCCTTGTTAGGGAAGCATTGCTGCCTCTTTGTGCAGAACCATTCAGCACGTCTGAGGAAGCTTTGTTGCTGCATTTGCTTTGGAGGTGCAGTCCAACAACTGGCATGCCACTCCCAGGCAGCTGACCAGTGAGAGCAGAGAAGTACAACTGGAAATATTCACTGTGATTTAACTTTTGTTGATTCTTAAAATCCATGAATAAGGAAAAAACTATACAGCAAATCCTTCTGGTTCCACAGTACAGTGTATTCGAGGACCATTCTCCTCTCAGAGCACATATGTACAAGAGTTAATTAACAGGAGTTAGTAGGAGCATTAAATAGCTTTGCTGAAGTATTGTATAAACACTGTCATGCTGAGAACATGCAGATCATTGAAGTTCACAGGACTTCTCACAGAATAAGATATTTGCCATCATAAGTAAGAAGGGCAGAATCAGGTCTCTGATTATTTCTTTTCTTCTCCTTTTTAAAAAAACCCCTAGAAATAATTCACATAATAACACAGTTTTTACTAGTCAGTTGTTGATGAACTGGTTCTGATCAAATAAGGATAGACACTTCTGCGACTGAATGGCTGAGAGGATTTGAATGAATTATACACATATAGCCTATTTCCTTTACATTGTCCAGTCAAATGAGCTCCTCTCCATCCATCTCACAAAACCCACCACTGTAATAGGTACAAATTGGTGTTTCCATTCAGAGTCTCAGCAGAGAGTTCAGGAGTTTTGGGGGCATGGGATTCTCATTGGTCCTTTCTTGTTCCAGGCTGAAATATATTGCCAAGGCAGCGTAGAGAGGCATGCATTGCTGCTGATCTTTGTGCTTTATTTAATAGGGAGTAGAGGTAAAAGACTTCAGTCTCTTGAGCCATCATTACAGCACCTTTCATGAGCACCAATTTAATTAAAATAAAAAGAACAGACTCCATCTTTCTCCCATGCTTCATATCTGAACCCACTTTTCTGCACCTTTGAAAAGTTTGATTAATTTTATCCCCTTCATTTTGCATGCACTATTGCACTTTGGGGAACCAGAAGCAAAATACTCTATGAAGGAAGGCTCCTTCCTTTGGTATTTTCAGCCTATCCAGAAACAGGCACTACCAGAAATTTTTGGAAAAAGCATGTTCTTGTGAGACTTTTAGCCTAGTTTTGCAGACAAATAGGACAGGCATGCATGCGCCCTTTTTGGTCCTTATCTAAATGGAATCTCTGAACTGTTGTTTCATCGCTGTTTTGGTTTGGTTGAATAACTTTGGGACTTAGAGATGAATATTACTATGCTAAACAAAAGGCATTGCTTTTCATCCTGAGAACTGAATCACACCCATAAGCCTTGGACTCAAAGACAAACACAAAAAGAAAGAGGGCCTTTTGTATGCAAGGTACAGCTGCTTAGGTTTCCTAGATTTCCTTGCAGTCAGACTCAGTGGGCCAAATACAAAGGTGATACATAGTGAGTAGGGTATGTTACATATTGGTAAGCGGACTTGAGATTTTACTCTTTCACCTCATTTGGTGAGCTGTATTCTTCTTGTTACGTGAAAAGCTATTATTTTCAGCTGTTTTCATGTGTAAATAACTCAGATGAGAATGCTCTGCTTTTCCAGATTTTTTTGGAATGTGGATTTTGGGGTAAAAGGGTATTATGCTGGATTTACTGTACTTTTCAGTACTCCTGTCTCAGTTATTCAATACTAAAGCCATATTCCTCCTGCAAGAACCACAATAGTGTGACACAACATTGGAAAAATGTTATTTAAAGTTGTCTGATAGAAAAATCTCTCCATCAGTGTAATGACTAGTAATGACCGAACAACATAAAAAGACATTCAAGCAAGTTAATTTCAGTAGTCATTTTTCTACTGGTTAAGTTTCTCCCCTATACTTTTTGTTGCTGTTATACTAATGCCATTATACTCCTACCAAAGTATTATTGTTGGCCACATACTGCAGCATTTAGCTGTTGATGTACATCTGGTTACAGAACATTTTAAAACAGTTACATACAGACCTACATAATGTATGTGTTTTGGCATGTTATCCAAAGAGAACACATTAAGAGCCACATACAGCTTTTGATCCCTGTTGGAGCTTCTATTGAGGACAATGGGCGCTGTGCCCATGGATATAGGGCAGTACCATATATGGCCTTAACAGCAACAAGAATGTCATAGTTATGTTTTCATTTCCCTCTTTAAGGGAATATAAATGTTACAATATTTGTGATACAGTAGGGATAAGAATAACTGAATTATATAATTTGTGAATTATAAAAAGTGGTACATTCTAATTTAAAATTTCTAGTATTCTATAGTATGTATTATTTTTTGTTTCTTGGTTTGTTTTTAGAGTCACTCATTATACAGGAATGCATCTCAGTTACCCACTTCTGGGAAAGCAGCTAATCATGGATCCCTTTGTTTTTGCACAATTTTTACATGTACCTTATATGGGGGACAGCTCCTTTGGCATCTCAGTGCTAGATGCTCCTTAGGAATTCAATAGAAAGCACCATATTCTCTCCCCTATTTAGAGCCCAAGTAAAGAATATTAGAATCCATTATTTGAATTTATAGTTGTGCAGCATTTAACTGACTCATGCTTCTTACAGACGTAAGACCATAGTCTAATCTTTGCTCAGAACTTCTTTTGACATACATGGGCATTCCACTCGTCAAACAAAAGTAGAGTACTGTCTTTAAGGTCTAGAATTTTCAAAGAGCTTAGCTCTCATTTAGACACATAAATAATGGGCAGATTTTCAAAAGTGCTCAGGCTCCAGCTGACTCTTTTGTGATATTTATAGCCAGATTTTCAAAGACCTGAGCAACCAATATGCAGAGGCTTTCTGAAAATCTGGCCCCTTATTTTGCTGCCTAAATGGGAACTAAAGTCTTCTGAAAATCCAGTCCTAAGACTATCATCTGTTTCAATGGCCCTTCCTCAGATATTTGGACCATTCACGCAATCCAAGCTTTGCTAAGTGTAGTGGTTGAGAGCATAAATAATTCCTTTCATCCAGGGCAACAGAGTCAAAAGGTCAGGCAGATATTAGGTAAGGCTGCCCTTTTCCCATGCACCCTCAGATATCTCTTTTTCCCAAATGAGAGGCTAAATGATTTGTTCTTTGGGGAAGTTTTGGAAAGAGAGCCAAGTGTGAAGAGATGACTAATAGAAGAAATTTCTTCTGCTCCAATTACTGCTTCCATGCATTTGGCTAGCACACATAAAAGACTTTACTGGTGTAGCATAGCTACTTTTCAAGTGCTTTCGAAATGTTCTGTAGATATTCAAAGCTATGGATGTACGCTATCAGGTAGTTATTTTGAAAGATTGATGAGAGAGAGAGAGTGGAAGGACATGTCAGTTGTGGCAGCTGTATTATAAATAGCATCAAAATCCTTTTTTTTCATATGCAAGTGACTCCATTTTCAAAACATCTAAGGTTGAACACCGTGCACTGAATTTATTTTCCTTTTTTCCCCTAGTGTAACTGATGACCTCACACGATAAAATATCAACATTCCATTTCATCCCATCATGAAACCAAGGAAATAAGAGTAAGGAGCCCCCAGCCCACAGGGGTCCAATCTCTTTATTTGCCAATATACACATCTTTTAACATTTATAGTACATCTTTTTAACAGTACATATATTTTAATTTTCAGTACAGATACATGTAGATTTACTACCATTTTGTACAGTGTGTGTTGACAGTTATTCAAAAGCATCTACTACAAGAACTATACAAGAACTGTTTTTCCCCCTCATGGCTAGATTAATAGATTTTAAGGACTGAAGGGACCATTAGGATCATCTAGTCTGACCTAACATAGGCCATGGAATTTCACCCAGTGATTCCTGTATCAATCTCAATGCTCCTAACCCTAACATAGCCACACATGGTATTAAGAGAAATAAGGTCCCTTCAGCCCCACTGTGTAAATGCACTAGGGCTAGTAAGATCTTGGATCAGAGTCTCCATACCAGATGCTCCCTCCAGAGGACAGATTGGTGGAAAATGGGGCCTGATCTACACTTAGGTAGACCTAGCTACATCGCTGAGGGCTGCAAAAGCTTTCATGCCCTGTTCAACCTTTATGTTGACCTAATCTGCACTGTAGATGCAGCTTGGTCAACAGAAGAATTCTTCTACAACTACAACCTCTCGAAGGGGTGGATTTTCTACAGTGACAGAAAAAAACCCTTCTGTTGCTGTAGTAAGTGTCTACACTAAAGTGCTACAGAGGTGTAGCTGCAGCTGTGCCACTGTACTGCTTGTAGTGTAGATACACTCTGGATGAAATTTTGACTCTGGACCCCATGCACCAGCCAGCATTGCTAGCTGGATGTAGAGGAGGGAATAAGCTGCATTTTTTTCCAGAGTTGCAGTTAATTTATGTCACCAACTATCAGTGAGCTAGATCTCCGCTGCTTTGTGGCACCATTGCATTCCTAGGTCACTCATGGCACATCTCTGCATCACACAGGGAGTTCCAAGGTGTAGCAGGAGCAAGAACATAATGTGCTCCAGTGATCCCAATTGCTGGAGTGACTCCTTCGGAGCCCCTATCCTCTGGCACAAGATAGAAAGCTCTAACTTGCACTGGGAGCCAATTTGGCCCCTGAAAGCTTCCATGATTTGGAGCTGAAAGGTGGCCCACCCTCTCATGTAATTTGCACCACAGACTGGAATCAGAATTACCTGTATATTTCTATGAAGATATCTCAGAATTAAAAACTACAGAGAAAGTATGGACCAGACAGTGTCTGAATTTTGCCAAGCTTTTCCACTTTCCAGTTTATATAGCTGTAATCATCGGTGTATTAACCAGGGAGAGTTAATCCAATACAGAGTTATTCAGTTCATGAGCAGTAAATGTGGGCAATGAATATCAAAATCTAAAGACCTGTTACCCTACTGATTATGATTTATTATACTGCTATTTACTGTCTCAAGAGCCCTCTTTACATTTCACATAACAAATCTTAATGTATTCAGAATAACCTTAGTATACATGTCTTTCTTTCTGTCCTTGAAGCACTTCTTTCCTACTGAAATGAGCTGGGTGGGCCATATACCATTCCAGAGTATATTATCTACAGATGACCAAAATGGCTTTGGTTTTTGCAAGTGGAGTCTCACAGGCATGAGCCAGAAAACATTCAGCTTTTTAAGCAAGTGAGGGTATGTCTATTCTGCAATTAAAAACCTGTCACTGGCCAGTCCTTGCCAGATGACTTGGGCTCACAGGGCTTGGACTGCGGGGCTGCCTCACTGCAGTCATAGGCATGGGAACTAGGGGTGCGGGAAGTGCTGACCCCCCCCCCCCAGATTTTGTGTGGGGTCCCACCTGCCATGCCACTCCCAGGATCCCAGTGCTGCTGGCTCCGCACCTGGGGTCCCGACTCACGGCTGCTGGACGCATGGCTGGGGCTCTGTTCCTGGCCCCTCAAGCGGGGTCCCAGCTGCCACCTGCCCCGCTCCCAGGGCTCTGTTCCTAGCCCCACGCCTAGGGGCTCAGATCCCAGCTGCCCTGGCCCCACACCGGGGGCACATGGGGTCCCAGCCTTGGCCCCTTACCACTGTCCGCATCCCCCTCCCCTCGCCTCAGCCCCGCTGCTGGCCCCAGCTCTGGTAGTTCAGGAGGCACGGACAGAAGTAAGCGGGGGGATGAGGTAAAAAGTTTGGGGTGGCATCCACTGGCTTTCAGCACCCCCAGGCTGAAGTGCAGGCTCCAGGACCCTGCAAGGTGGGAGGATCCCAGGGCTCAGGCGAAGTCTACACTGCAATGAAAAAGCCCCACAGCCTGAGCCCAAGTCAGCTGGCATGGGCCAGCTGCAGGTTTTTAATTGTATGTAGACATACCCTGAAGGGGATTTTTTTTTGCATCAAGCACCTTGCTTAAATACAAGTTTCCTTAGAAAAACCCTCGTGGTCTGCAGCTGGAATGTAACAAGTGAAGTTTTGCATTTGCAATTCCCTATTTTTCCTGAAACAGAGAGAATTTGATTATTCCCCCAACCCTCCAATTACACTATGCGCTGTGGCACAGTTTGATATTAAGGGAACACAAGAAATGTGTGGGAAGAATTGTAATATGGTCCTGGAAGGAGGGGAAATTGGAAGAAAAGACTAATAAAGCAGACAATTATTAGAATCTGGGAGTCCCTGTGGTTCCTTAATTTCAGTTTTAGAAGCAAAGCCCCTTTCAACTGGGAATAAACCATTTGTCAGCTGGCGCACAGGAGGTGAAAGGTACAACAGTAAAAACACACAAATACTGTAACCGACAGGATATTGTCACCAGCTGCAGTCTTTCTATTACTAGTCCATTTGCATTAATTAATAATGAATAGCCTGTTAATATTAATAATGTTTAGTATACAGAAGGTTCTGTTTAAGATCATAAATGACATGCTGGATCACATCAATTATCCATCTAGTCCAGTATCCTGTCTCCAACAGTGGACAGTACCAGAGCTTTAGGGGAAGTGTACGGAACGGGGTACTATGAGAGAGATCCACTCCTGTCTTTCTCTCTCAGCTTCTAGAGAGACAAAGTGGGTGAGGTAGTATCTTTTATTGAACCAGATTCTGTTGGTGAGAGAGAACCTTTCAAGCTTACACAGAGCTCTTCTTCTCTGAATACTTCCCAGCTTATGGCAGTCAGCATTTTAGGGTCACCCAAAGCATGGGATTACATCCCTGACCATCTTGGCTAATAGCCATTCATGGACCTATCCTCCGTGGACTTTTTTTTTTTAAACCCAATTATACTTTTGGACGCAATTATAATTTTGGCCATCACAACATCACATGGCAATGAGTTCCACAGGTCAACTGTGTATTGTGTGTAAAAATACTTCCTTTTGTTTGTATTAAAGCTGCTTGCCTATTAATTTCATTGGGCGACCCCCAGGTTTTTGGATTGTGGGAAAGAGTAAATAACACTTATCTCTTCACTTTTTCCACACCATTCATGATTTTATAGACCTCTATCATATCCCTTCTTGATCATCTTTTTTCTAAGCTGAATAGCCCTAACCTTTTTAGTCTGTCCTCATATGGGAACCATTACATACCCTTGATCATCTTCGTGGCCCTTCTATGAACCTTTTTCCATATCCGCTATATCCTTAATAGCCTTTCCAATCTAGTGCTCCAATCCTGCAATTTATAACATGCAAGCCATCCGGCACCCATGCAAAAACCCACTGAAGTTAATGAGACCATTTGTGGATGCAGGAATCTGCCCACACATTATAAATCGCAGCATTGTGGTCTAGGACTGGAGTACAGTGTGTTCCTAAGCAATGTGGGGGCACAGTGGTCTAGCGGTGACAACAAAGAGCCAAGAACCAGAAGAATTCTGGCCTGGGTTGCCGTGAAGTCATGAGCATTTTCCTTTTATGTGCTCCTGAACAAGAAAACAGATTAGAACAATGATTTTTAAACAATAGCATCAGTGTAATTAAATAAACAAATGCAAAAAATATTGTCATTGTCAAAAATTAAAAAGGATCTCAACAATGAAAAAATTAGAGAGATTGTTATATTTCTAGAAGTTAAATTGCAGATGATTTAAATTATTATAAAGTGGATATTGGAAGCTCTTGCATTTAGTGTTTAAGGCAAAAGACAGAATACAGCTCAAATTTGGGCTGAGCTACAAATTCACTCTGTGATCTTGAGCAAGTGTCTTGTCCTCCTTGTGTCTCTATCAACCCAGCTGGAAGACTTGGTAGTAAAAAAAATCACCAGCATTTCAATGAGGTCCAGATGCTGTGTTTAAGTTCAGTTCTCCTCAGTACATATGTTCCAAATAAGAGCTGAATGAGAAGACATATCCCTGATGGCTGGGTTTTAGACATGTATATAAAATTTTGTAATCTTACATTTTGCTTATGTTCCAATAGCTAATGAGAATCCAAAAGAGCCTCTTTTGGGATTGGAAGGAACCCCACAGGACTGGTTATTTTATCCCTAATGAAGGTAATACAGGGTTAAAACAGAACAATGTTGATGTCATCTTATCTACAAAACCAGATGATGATATTATTTATTATTATATATTTACTCTGCAACATACAGTGCACTACCTATATTAGTCAGTGAGTATACAATGACTGCTTCTTCTTATATGAAATACAATTATTTTGCTGTTACCTTGCCCTTCACTGGTCTCTGTTTCCCTGTCCCCTAGGGTTGTTTTGTTTTATTCTCTTTACCTGTTGGAATGTTAACCTCTTTGGAGGGGACTGTCTTCTTCTGCATGTACAGTGCTGGTTGAAGCTGAATCTGAGCAAGACAGGGATGATGCTGGTGTGTGGAGGAAAGCACTCTGAGGAATTTAGAGCCACAGTACAGTTCTCTTTGGTTGAAGGAGCCCATCACATGCCCTGAATGAAGCAGGGATGCTGTGGAAAAAATAAGGATCCAATCATGTAATTAAAGACTATCATAATGTATAAGAACTAGGGGGACAAATTCAGTGCCACAAGAAACTGACATTCTGGTGTTTCCTAACCTTTGAGTGCTTGACTTTGTAACCATAACCTTTTTTTAACTTTTTTTTGGATGTAATATAAATACATGATATAAAGCAATACACATCAGCTGTAAGCTTTCATACAGCCTGCAGGATACTATGCAGTCCCATATTTCCTGTTGACTCTTAGAGATTCTGACATACTGGGAACTCTGAAAGACTGAGTCGGAATATACAGCCCTAGAGGCTAGATTGCAGCAGTATCTGTGTTTGTTTTTGAAATAATTTCTTGTTGTTTGTGAAGGACATGATTGAGAACCCCTTGCTCATCTGGAGTAGTACTTTACTAGGAATGCAGTCCCTTTGATTTGATCAGGACTACCTGAATAGTAAGGCACAACTGAAGGTGAGTATGGAGTTCCCACTCCAGTAGTAAATAACTGAGGGCTTGTCTACATTTAAAAGGCTGCAGCTGCAGCGGTGCAGCTGCACCGCTGTAACATTTCAGTGAAGATGCTACCTGCACTGACGAGAAGGCTTCTCCACTCTGCGTATGTTATCCCTCTTCCCAAAAGTCAGTAGCTATGTCAACGGGAGAAGCCTGCTGTCTACATAAGGAGTTAAGTCCGTATAACAACACCCTTGAGCAACAGTTATACCGACGTATATTGCTAGTGTAGGCCAAGCCTAAGTTATCCAAAAAACTCTCAGCCAGAGGGTCAGGAGGTGAGGATGAGGTCATGCAATTGCTTTGGTTAATAATGCACACATTAGATGGCTTCATAATTTTTTAAGCTATGTTAATGATACTGTTACTGTGCAGGTAAGACTAGAGTTATAGGCCTCCTAGAAGTTCTTTTAAGAAAAGATTTGAAGGATCTAACATACCAGATGGGTTCACAAAGGGGTTTCCATTAATACATTTCTAAGCCTCGTTGAAGACTTAGATTCACAATGATGGATCTTGATCCACGTTTCAAACCTGGCAGAATTCTGGGGTGTTTAGATTCAGAGCTTTTCTTTGGTCCATTATAGAAAAATTGGGGTCAAGTTCACAATTCAAATCTGGATCTTGGTTCAGAATCTGAACATCTCCATCCCAAGTTTAGAGGCTTTGATACCAAGATAATAGATATCTTAGAAATACTTAGATATATTACAGAGGGAAACATGTACATTAGATAAAGTTCAGGACTTATTAAACTAATACCATTGAAGGAAAGTTTGGTATGATTTCCCTTCTTCTGGTGAAGTCATCCATTCTGGGGATACTGTTAAATCACCTCTTTTAGAGATGCTTTGTTCTTTGACCTCATAAAACACTAGAGCATATATTTTGCTTTTGGAATAGACTAGATTGCACCAAATGACAGGGAGGTTTTTTGGGGGGAGGGAAAATCTGTGCTAGGAAACCTCTGGAGATTCCTACAAAATCTTAACTCCTTGTCTTCTTTAGGATGATTTTCTCTATTATTAAGGCACTCAATATATTTCCAATACAATGCAACTTAATACAAGTTTGCTGGCTGAATGTTGCTACGTTCTTGGTTATGAGAAAGGTTTTGTTTAAATAGGGAAAAAATGAATGGAATTCTCATCATCCCTTGTTTCTGTGAGCTCACACCCCTGGGTCATGAGGTTTGGAACAGGCTAATGGGGAACATTTTGGGGGCAGCCCCTTGTTAAAATATTGGGAGTGCTTCACTGTGTTACTGAGTATTTCAATGTACTTCCTTTTACTTCGTATAGTAAATATTGTGAATACAACAAGTACTGGGTTTAGCTAACTTCAGATCTTGTTGTCTAAAACAACTGGCTTATTTTAAAATACCACTGCTGTATTAAACCACTGGGCCCATCCACTGCAAAGGCAGCATACCGTTCCTTGACGGAGAACATATCAGATTCAAAACTGACACCACACATGACATTCATTTGGTGTCAATGGTTAGAAACAGACATGGGGGAAGATTCATGTAGATCGAGTCTTAATAAGGATGGCTAGAATCATTGCCAAAGTGCCGGGAATCAGATAGATAGTGAACAATGTCTCCCTGACCTAATTCATTAAAACATTGCTTTTCATTTCTGACTCAAGAATAGCACCTCCAATGTCTCATCACATCACTCCCAAATCTCCAGTTACAATGCCACATCACATTGCCATCTAGTGGCTACGTATATTCACTACTCCTAACAGGGGAATAGATATTGTTCAGGGTTTCTACCCTACTGTGTGTTACTCTGCTACACGCTGGTTTTTATTCCAAGACCCTTACTGGGGCACTGTATCTGAGCATCCACAAAAGCCTTCTTATCTTTCTGCTGCCCCCAGAAAGTGACTGAAAATAACCTCTCCCACTATTTTAAAACAAAAGGAGGTAAAATATAAAACAAAGAGGCAAATAAGCTACAATCTAGTTTTCTGATGGTTACATGTGTCTTATATGTACAGTATCACATTTTAGAACAATTTCTTGATTCTAGAAACAATATGAAAACATTCATAAGTGAAATGAGTTCAAGGGCCTCAACCTCATGAGGAAACCCCTCACAGATTTTAGCAAAATTTCTCATAATTGCCAGGCAGACTGAATGTAAGAGAGAATCCCTCCTGGAAATACAGGAATGTTGTAGGTCAGGATGAAAATGCCTCTTGAAGGAAGTTTGCACTTCTTGTGCCCATGCTGTTCCTATTTCTAGTCAGTGCGCTCAGTTTTTTCTTTCTGGTTGTGTGGTGTGATACAATTTAAAAACATGAACTATCTTAACTTCAAGTATTCCAGGTTATTTGGGAAGAGGGCATCCTGGGAATTAGCATGTTTTTTCAGTCAGAAAAAGAAAAACCAAACCTTTCCAACCACAATAACCTGAAAGCATGTCTGTATCTGAGTTATCATCTGGTGCATATATTTAATCTTTTAAAAGTGCATCATATATATTAAAAACAAATTCACACTTATTTACTTTCTGGGAACTTGATATTCATTTCTGCAGAAGGCATGGCACCGTCACTTTAAAAATTAAAGTGCAGGAGGAAAATAAATGGAAAATGTTAAGAACAAATGTATTTATGTTTTACAGTGGTCTTAATTCTCTGCCCCTGAATCTGAAGAATTCAATTTAACATTAATATGTGAGAACATAATTTCATAAAATCACATCCTACAAACCCCAACATCTCTCTATTTTGCCACATTACCTACTCCCTCCCGCATACCAGCAATGACCTATTGAATAGTTCAGGGTATATGATCAGCAGTTTAAATATCTATAAAACTGATAGTTAAAAAGCAAACAGTAAATAAACTGTAAAAACTGTAAAACTGTAAACAAGTACCCATAAGGAAGAATGAATTTATAAGGCCTGATTCTACCACACATACTCATTTTGAGGAGAATTGAGCCCATAGAATTTACCTACCAGATTTTAACATCACTCACACCACTGTAAATCCAGCATGTTTTCACCAAAGTCACGGATGTCAATGTTGTTACTCCTAATTTACATCAATATAACAGAGATTAGCCCTAGAGCCAAGGAGACCTTTTAGGTCATCTAGTCCAGCCATTTTACAGTGCACCTTGCATTAAAGTGTCATTGCTCCCCTCCTATTTCATCTCATCTCTTCCTGTGACTTGTTGGAAGTGCACATCTTTACATTGTGGGAGATTCTCAGGGTCATAGTTAACCTTGTGGTTTTGTTCTATTCTATGAGCTCTTCTCCATTCTCCCAGGCTTTTCATATGACAGTATTAATCTGCATGCACTGATATAATTAGACTATAGTTGGACAGAATCAGAAAAACCCACGAGGCAAACAAGCCTGCCAAACTCATTACAATTTCTCCACATTCACTTGTCTTACAAGACCAAGAAAAGTCAATGGGTAATTCTGAAGTCAGAAAAATATTAGAGCAGCAAATAAATGTTGTGTGGTTCAGTGACCCTAAAATATATATAACAAAAAACCTAATGTTCTATCTTGAAACTTCAGGGGTCTGAGGCAAGGCATTATTCATGGAAAGGATGGCATGTATATTGAATAGAAGATGCCTGTTGGAGTTCCATGCAAGATAAGTAGAGAATAGGGTAAGCAGAATGTGGACCCAATAGCTGGACCGCAAGCTTGTGATTGGCCTTGCCTGCCAAATCACCTTCCCCCAGCCTCCCACTTCTGACTTACCACACTTTTCTTTCTCCCTATCTAGCCATAATGAATATGCTTTCCTCTGCCTTCAGAACTGTAACTGAACGCAGAAGAATGAAACAGGCAGGAAAATCTTTTCTTAAAAAGACCAATTTGGCAAAAATTGAATGTCACATCTGTATTTATACATCTGCCCTCAACAACTGTACTGGTATCTATAGCAGCAGCACATTATGGTCCTGAAGAGCAAGCTGATTATGTGACTGGCCGGAAGCCTACCATCTCTAAAGGATCAGGCTGCTTGCACTTAGCAACATTTCATGGCAGCTCAGATTGGTAACATCTTTAAAACCTCTTATTGTTCCCTGCTAAATATTAATATAGAAACAAAGCTTTTGCAATAGTAAATAAAGGCAGAGTTGTGCCTATCATAGGGTGATCTCCTGAGAGTCTTTTCCAGCTTCAGTGGTGACTACCAGAACTCCAGGTGCTCTTAACCACCAACATACTTTTTTGATCCCTTCCACAGACCAGTTGGTGGGTTCTATTCCATTCCGGTTCGGTTCGGTTCCCTTCTCCTTCTCCTCCTCCCCAGCTCTGCCTTCCTGTGTGCTTACATACTCCCAGCTTCTTGGGGGTGGGCTTACTTTCACCCACTTAGCTCCTCAGTTGTGTCTCTACTCAGTTAATTGGCACCCTCTGCTAACTGCCTGTCTTTCAATCAGGTCGCAATTAATGTCCATGGTTGGGGATTTGAGTTGACTCAGTACTCACTGTTACAGTGCCCTATTTAAAATGTGTTATAATAAAGTTCTTTAAAAGGCCTTGGACTAATATCTGGCTAACTACATATTTGACTTCACTCAAAGTCCAACTACTAATGCACTCCGCTACTGACAGAAATGACATAATCTGAGGGCTTTGAATGCAGTGTAAGTGGTCAGGACAAGGTGATTTAATAAAGATGTTTATACATAGGTAATGCACAGGGAAAATTAACACCAGTTGACCACTATCTGAATTACTATGTGAAGCACCCATTCCTGTATTGTTTGTGCACCCAATGCTCTCACTGAAGTTTATGGGAGCTTTGTGTGCATGTAGTATACAGGATTAAACCTTAAACTCCTAGGAATAATAGCTGGCAAAAAAAATCTGCCAAAGGTTTTTCTTTCACCTGTTTCTCCTATCTTAGGGCCTGATTCTCCACTGCGGATGCATCTTCCACTCCACATTACATATTGATTTACATCTGTGCAAAATGGGTGTAAAATGCAGCCACATCAGAATGGATCCACCTCGCTCAAATGGAGATGACTATAGAAATCAGTTCAGCTTATCTCAGGCTCATATCAGCTTTAGGACTGCTGTAAGGTATATGCAGCTGCAATGATCATCAAAGGATTATTTCACCATTGTCTGTCCCCTCGCACTGTTCTGGGCATTCCCATTCCCCCTGCAGCCAAGGCAACAATGCCTCCTCCAGGGCTGAGAACTTGGCAGGTATAAAGCTGGCTATGCTGGCTCTATATCATTGGAGGACTCTTCCATGGTGGGAGAATCCTCAACTGGACACTTAAACCAACTGAAGTCTGTTTTGCACAGAAGCCGTCTTATTGGGGGTCAGGCTTGGTCAAGTATCTGTAGCAGATCTAGTTCCTCATTATTTATTTGCAGTAGAAGCTTATTAATTCACACCACTGATTGAGAGCACCATTGTGAAATGGTAATTTTTGTGCCTTGGCAAGTAAATCAAACAACAATTTAAAAAATCAAGGGTACTGCACCACAAAATGTACTTTGTTCCTTTGTTTGATATATGTAGTTTCTTTACATTACTTTACTGTTTTGTAGTATCAGTTGTAAAAAGTAGTAAAGGCTTATTAATACGAGACATCAATACAGCAACTGCTGTTAATTAAGAAAAGACCAACATTTCATGTGTGAAAATGATAGGTTGTACAGATTAGTGAAGGGTATGAATTAGTGACTTCCTACTGTATTTTCAGAACCTTTCCAGCACCTAACAATATGTGCCTAACATTTTATTTTAAGTGGACTGTTAAAATGTGAGCCATCCTAGAAATGACAAAGTAGTCCAATGTTGCACTTTGTGCCACTGTTTTATCTGAGATGTATTGCTCATCAAGATCTACTTGTTTAAACTTTGACCATTTTATATATGTGGTAGGCTGCCAGAGACATAGGTATCTAATAAGTTTGGTAGATGCTACAACACCAAAGTTGAAGAGAGACACAGTTCTGCCATCTGTACTGTGAGGAAGATGGGACTTTTCTGATAAGATATACTTCCAATTGCAGTCACTTGATATTATGGCAAGGCGCTCCCCCCAAAAATCTGCAAAGCAACCACAGTGTCCTTCTTCAAATATCTCCTTAAAGCTCATCTCTGCCGTAATGTCTACAAAAAGCCCAGCAATTGTTAGGCACCGAGTGTGCGGTGACTGCTGCTTATTGTATTGATCAGAATTGTTACTTTGTGCTCCCCCTTCTCTTTCTTGTATCCATCTAGTGTCTCTCACATTATATGTAGACTGTAAGCTCGGTGGGGCAGGCACTATCTTTTCGTTATGTTTGTACAATACCTAGCAACACAATAGGACCCTGGTCTCTAGCCATTACTGCAATAGAAATACAGATAAAACTGACAATTAAGGATGTATGTTTGATTTAACTTCTTCTATCGCACTCTGTAAGTGCCCGTTCTTCACTTACACAGTTCTTCAGCCACAAAAATCAGAATAAAATATCCTTATTGCAATTTAACCCATGAAAATATTCAATATCTAAGATCTTTTTTCCCTACTTTCTGGTGGTTCAGTAGACATATCAATATTCTTTTTCCTGTACAAGTTTCTCTTATGATGGGGCTAAAGGTGAAAAATAAGGCAGTGCTGAATTCCATTTCAAACATCCTGATGTTCTCCCTGCTGCTCTGGTCAACTTGGCTTTGGGCAATTTAACAAATGCTTTCAATTTCTGTATCTCTGCCCAAGAACAGCGAAATCTACAGCTGCTGTTCTGTGAGGCCTCTGGAGATGATGGGAATATGTAAACAGGTCCATTTGCAGCTCATTTGCTATCAGTATAAAAAAAAGAGTGAAATGACAAACCTTTGATTGATTGTTGGCTTTCCACAAATTCCTACTCAGTGGTAACAGCATTACAAATGAGTTATTTCAGGCAGGAGCCTGTGGCTGTTTGATAAAATGCAGCAGTTCTGATAATACATTTAATACAGACTTGGTAGATAATTTTCAAAGACAGACACCACTAGGTCAAATTCACCCCAGGTATAGCTTCACTGATCATTTTTAAAGGAGTCAGAGAAATTATTGTAGGAAATGTATATATTTAGACTTGACTTTTGTTTTACAGACGCTAAAGGCAAATAAAATTAATGGAATCTGAAATTAATAACAAGAATACTTGCAATATCTAAGTCTGTGCACAATAGCTAAGTTTTCCTTAGAAGCATGGTAAATGGAAGCTGACCTGTCTCTCTATAGAGTTGACTCAGGACAAAATTTTGCCAGCAGAGTACAGCTTTTCACAACAGAAATAATTAAGTGCCTTCTTCAGAATAAAATAATGCATTGGCCCCAGACCTAGAATTTGCCAGTTTAGCTGCAAAACCAGCTTTTGGCATTGAAATGAGAGTTTTCTGCCTTTGGTAAGAGCCTTTCAACTCCATTGACTTCTATGGGCTTTCACCAGGGATAAATTTGGCACTGTATTTATAAGGACATGAGATTTCATACAGCTGTATATTGTTCAAATAAGGTTATACAGGCTTTATAGAAAGAAGCTATTTTACTTTCTAATTCACCTGATGAATCAGATACAAGATGAAAGTAATAACAGATAATCCAGTTTGCTATTACTGACATAATACAAAGTCTATGCTGACACATTACCTGGGTACCCTACACTGAAAATGAAAGATTACAGTAACAATATGCACAACTGTTCTTTTCTGTATTATATTAACATGTCTTTCATGCCCTTGCAATATAATCAGTCCTCAGTATTTTTAATTATAGTCTATTTAGTCATATAAAAATTGGGTTTGGTTTCTCAGGAAGAAAGGAAGGCTCTCTCTAGTTCATCAAAAGTGCACATTGCTAGGTGATGAACACTGTTGACAAATTAAACTACAAGAAGCAAATTTAAAAGATATGGGGTCAGCTCCTCATCTGATATAATCCCTATAACTCCATTAATGTCAACACTTCCCTGATTTACATCAGCTGAAATTCTGGGCTAGGATGAAGTTTGGGTTCATTGCAGGACACACATGGTTGGACCCTTCTCCAAAGTTTATCCAGATATCCAAACCACATAAGCCTCTAAAATTGATCTAGGAATTTTGTAAGAATAAACATTTTTTCAGAATTTCTAGTTGTTCCTACTTCAGGCAGGCCTTCATGGTAATTCATCACCCTGGGCTCATGCCTACCTGCTGTGAAAACAATTCCCATTGATGTTAATGGGAGTTATTGGCATTCAGACCCTTCAGGAGTTGCTTATCACCTTGGAGTACTGAGCCCACGGTGCACAAATAAACTAACCAGTTGTGATGGACCCAGGATACACAAGTCAGATCCACATTCAAATCAGAATGTTTCCATACCTCAAGGATGTTTGGATCTTTTGGGTAGGAGTTTTGGGTAGGCCACATTCACATCTGAGGTCCAACTCCTTATTCACTTTTTACTCAGTCCTTACTCAGCTAGAACTCTTGCTGAAGTCAATTCCACCTCATTCTACTCATGGTATGTGCAGGATCTGAACTTGGGACTAGTTTTTACAAGTGCAATATAGAGATCGTGCTGCTCAGCAGTTGGAGAGTGTATTCCCCCTCCTCCCGTCACACCTTATCTTTCATTTGCAGCAGACCCTGCCCATACCAAAACCATTAAGTGAAATTGTGACGGCTGTGGGGAGAGGGGGATTGCCTATCTTACAATTATTCAATGGGCATCTCAGATTCAGGGGGACCTCAGTCCCAGGGGACAATTCTGCAAAGAACTATATGAGAGTACTAACCAGTGGTAAATGTCCCATTGATCCCATGAGAAAGCTAGTTGAAAATATGTAAATAAATTATTCAGCGAGGTTTTTCATTATTCACTCACATTAAAGAAGTAGGTAAATAGTTCATTTTTATGCTTACACACACACACACATCTAGATAGATAGATGTACATGAAATGAATTGTAAAAATTTTCAAATAAAATAGTCACATTTTTTCTCATTATTCTTGTAGCTCTTTTCCATGGCATATTTCTAGGAAAAAGTCTTGTGATTAAAGCACTGGGCTGGGACTCAGAAGATCCACATTCAATTCCCAGTTCATCCACAGACTTTGTGTGTAACCTTAGGCAAGTTATAAATGGCCCAATTTTCACAGCTGCAGTGTGCATGCAGATCCTATTGTCTTCTGTGGGAACTGGGATTGTTCAGCACCTCTGAAAATCAGGCCATAATCTCTCTATGCCTCAATTCCCCAGCTTTAAAATAGGGATAATTATATTTCTTTACATCACAGGGATGTTGGGAGGATACTTGTAAGGAGCTCAGATCCAATGGCAAGCAGGCCCTGGCAACACAGTACCCAGATAGACTGACCATTTGTAAGAAGGCTGTGAAATTTAAATGGGAGCTAACTCAGCACCCTGTCACTCAGATCCCCACCAGGTTATATTAATTGAGCTCTGACTGAAAGACAGGCAATTGGCAGAGAAGGCCAATTAACTGAGTGGAGATACAGCACAGGGGCTAATTGGGTGGAAGTATCCCCAGCAGGTAGGCCTACATAAGTAAACAGGAAACAAGTGCTAGGAAGAGCATAGAAATCTTGAAAGAAGGTAGAAGATGATAGGAGTGGTCACTTCTATTGCTGTACCCTTTCTTAGACGCACGTGGGGAAGTTGGCTGCTAAATGGAAATATAACATATAATAAAGTATGGTGGTGGGTAAGAAGATATGGAGTGATTGTGGTCAGTTACTGAGGTTGGAAAGGACTCTCGAGGGACTATCCCATGATAGGCCCCTAACTCTCTTAGGCTCTTAAAAATCCCATCTGAAAGCCTGATAGTCTCTACTAATTCATAAGGTTGAGTATTTACTGCATTACTGAATTTAAGCTATGATTAAAACATCCCAAATATGCTAATTGTTACTTCATTTCACAAATAATTCTAGGGATTGTCTGATAGTACAAGATCTTAATAATTCATTCATTCAATTTGACAACGCTTGATAGAATATCTCATTCCCAGCTGGGAAATGCTTGTAGCCAGCCACCACTCTATGTATTAGAAATTCAGAAGCATGAATGAAAGCACTGACACATATAAAACAGCATGTCACATTTTCTCTTGCTATTAGCTCTCCAGCTAATCTTTCTAAAATGTAAAATGGATGCAGATCTCTTTCTGCCTTGCTTTTTCTGGAGATTATTTACATGAAATCTTCATCAGCCATTAGTTCATAATATTCGCACACAAAACCCCCAAACAAGGCAAAATGCTGGACAGGATTAAAAGAAACAGAGAGATACAGATAAGCATATATGGCTATGAGTGAACAACCTGTTTTTGCTGCTTCTCCTGGAATTATTCTTCCTTGGGTTGTGCCTCACCTCAGTTTTTTCTTTTAGTAATGAAATAGCCTGCTTCTCTAATTACATATTATTTTGAAGCATCATCAGACTGAAGCCCTATACAAGATAGAATGTGCCCAGGAGCAGAAGCAAAACTACGTTTTTAGAGCCAGGAACTCACTAGTGTATTTCTCTGTACCAGCTACTGAAAAAATATTTTGTTCTGTATAATTATTTTATTCTGTATAATTTTGTATATGAAACATATGTAATTAGAAAAGCAGGTTATTTCATTACTAAAAGAATCAACTGAGGTGAGGGGCAATCCAAGAAAAAAAAAAGATATATATGTATTAATTTCTCTCCCTCCACATACATATAAAAATAAGATTCCAGAATTGTCACTCTGTCCGTGTGTCAGTCTGAGGCCTAGAATGTCTGAACCAGTGTGAAGTGATGGAATCAGCTACAAGCATGGTCAAGAGCTCCTTTTGTTTAAAATATCACCAGGTTCAATCATCACTGGGATTCACAGTCTGTTACCATCGAATTTCTAAGTTCTCAGCCATTTTCGGTTGTTTAACACTTTATGAATTACACCCATTTGACATCACACTCCCATATACACTTCCAAATTCCCATTCATTTAGATATATGGGAGTTTAGAAGGTTAGTCAACATGAGCCATCAGTGACCCCACTTCAGTTTGGAAAGCTTATTCCAGGAAAGCCAGCAATTTTTTCAGGACCATTTGTAATTCCTACCATCTTTGTATACATCATAGTCCTGATTGCTTCATGAACCTCTGCCACAACATTTATTGATTAATATATTTTTTAATTAAATGCTATTAATCGGATAGAAATAAATGCAGTCAGTATTAGGTGATGAGTGTAGTTATGGATGGTTTATGAAGCCTTTCCATGGTTAGGTTATTAGTTTGAATCCATTCCAGACTGGCCTTGATCAAAAGTTGTTATTTTGTGGTGGCTGTTCAGTAGCCTATGTGAAGTGAGTTAGTGTTTGGAAGTCAGCAAATGTCTGCTATAGTTGGCACTAATTTATAACCTTTTCAAAAATTTCTTTAGTCCTGCATATCTCTCATTGAAAATGACAGTATACATTTTCCATACAATCTCCAAGTGGCTTTTCCATTTACGCCCATGCATTTGCATGTGTAACCAGATGCCCATGTAATTACTGTATTATCCTGAACTACTTGATTTGCAAGCACAAATAAACTACTTTTCTGTTCACATGTCATCTGCAATCAGGTCATGATTTTTACAGATTTCTTAGTTATTTGCAATCATTCAACAAACTTGATAAGATCACTATGAGTATTCACTCATTGATACTTGCACCATACACTGGTCTCCTAAATCATATGGTATTATTTATCTTCTCTAATTGCTTTGGGGTTATGTGCATAAAAGGACCAGAGAATATCAGTCAATCAAATTTGCAGACTTTGCTCACAAAAATATTTACAGAAACATTTTCTTTTACTAAATTTGACCAGCTCAAATAGTGATGACATAAACAGCTTCATTAGCATAGACATAAATCAGGGATTGTTTATACCCCAGACTATTTGACAGTGATGGACCAAGTGATGAAATAAATAAAATAAAATGAAGAGTAATCAATATTCTTTTCTAAGTTGTTTCTCTTCCCTGCCCTGGCAAGTTTGAGTGCCTCCCATTACATATTTGCATAATTCCATCATCATGGTGAACAAATATTTTACCTGCCTAGATAAATTTATAGAAGATAGGTCCATCAATGGCTCTTAGCCAGGATGGGCAGGGATGGTATCCCTAGCCTCCGTTTGCCAGAAGCTGGGAATGGGCAACAGAGGATGGATCCCACTGGTCTACAATTTTTGAGAAGTCCTCTGCTTCAGAGATAAAATGTGCTATTTATTATGTATTTTGATGTGCTGAATTCAAATATGACAATTAAAACAACCGATTGGCTACTGTTTCTCAGATATTTAAGTTTTTACATTTTATGTCTATGTATATTGTGTAGATAGTAGAGTTTTAATCATAAATTGTAAACCTAGGTCTTTTCATGTGTTTATGGTTGCTTTACATGATAATATTTCACCTGTCCTGTTTATGTAACACTTTAAAAATCAGCAAAAGGGTTATATAAATAAAATGTATTATGAAACAAAAGGCAAAAAACTATTAAGTACATAGTTTAGTCCTATTCAGTGTCTACTCGGAGCTTCTTGGCTTGTCTCTTGTATTCATTAAAAGGAGCATCTCTTGTCACTGTCCAGCAATAGTCTGCAAGCATTGATGGACTCCATTTGCCTTGATAGCATTTCTCCATTGTTGCAATGTCCCGGTGAAATTGCTCGCCGTGCTCGTTGCTCACTGCTCCGCAGTTCGGTGGAAAAAAATCTAGATGAGAGTGCAAAAAATGTATCTTTAGTGACATGTTGCAACCAAGGCTTTTGTATGCCTTGAGGAGGTTTTCCACCAACAACCTGTAGTTGTCTGCCTTGTTGTTTCCGAGAAAATTTATTGCCACTAACTGGAAGGCTTTCCATACCGTCTTTTCCTTGCCACACAGTGCATGGTCAAATGCATCATCTCGAAGAATTTCATGAATCTGAGGACCAACAAAGACACCTTCCTTTATCTTAGCTTCACTTAACCTTGGAAATTTTCCACGGAGGTACTTGAAAGCTGCTTGTGTTTTGTCAATGGCCTTGACAAAGTTCTTCATCAGCCCCAGCTTGATGCGTAAGGGTGGTAACAAAATCTTCCTTGATTCAACAAGTGGTGGATGCTGAACACTTTTCCTCCCAGGCTCCAATGACTGTCAGAGTGGCCAATCTTTCTTGATATAGTAGGAATCTCTTGCACGACTATCCCATTCGCAGAGAAAACAGCAGTACTTTGTGTATCCAGTCTGCAGACCAAGCAAGAGAGCAACAACCTTCAAATCGCCACAAAGCTGTCACTGATGTTGGTCATAGTTTATGCACCTCAAAAGTTGTTTCCTGTTGTCATAGGTTTCCTTCATATGGAATGCATGACCAACTGGAATTGATGGCAAAACATTGCCATTATGCAGTAAAACAGCTTTAAGACTCATCTTCGATGAATCAATGAACAGTCTCCACTCATCTGTATCGTGAAGGATGTTGAGGGCTGCCATCACACCATCGATGTTGTTGCAGGCTATAAGATCACCTTCCATGAAGAAGAATGGGACAAGATCCTTTTGACGGTCACGGAACATGGAAACCCTAACATCACCTGCCAGGAGATTCCACTGCTGTAGTCTGGAGCCCAACAGCTCTGCCTTACTCTTGGGTAGTTCCAAATCCCTGACGAGGTCATTCAGTTCACCTTGTGTTATGAGGTGTGGTTCAGAGGAGGAGGATGGGAGAAAATGGGGGTCCTGTGACATTGATGGTTCAGGACCAGAAGTTTCATCCTCTTCCTCTTCCTCGTCTGACTCAAGTGAGAATGATTCTGGTGCATCAGGAACTGGTGGGTACTGGGCGTATAGCTGATGGAATGTTTGGATAATGTACAGTCCACTTTTTCTTCTTTGACACACCTTTCCCAACTCGAGGCACCATGCAGAAGTAACAACTGCTGGTATGATCTGTTGGCTCTCTCCAAATCATTGGCACTGCAAAAGGCATAGATTTCCTTTTCCTGTTCAACCACTGGCGAAGATTTGTTGCACAAGCGTCACAGCATATGTGTGGGGCCCACTTCTTGTCCTGATCTCCAATTTTGCAGCCAAAATAAAGGTGATAGGCTTTCTTAACCATAGTGGTTATACTGCGCTTTTGGGATGCAAAAGTCACTTCACCACAAACATAGCAGAAGTTATCTGCACTGTTCACACAAGTACGAGGCATCTCTGCTCACTTTGGCTAAACAGAAATGTGTCCCTTTGCAAAATCAAACACTGACAAATAAGAGAGCATGACACTGTATGATTTCTAGAACTGATATAGGGTAATTTGTTCAGCAGAGTGATGTAAGCTTCGTTATGATTGCATCATCCATGACTTCTAGGAATAACATGATGCAATTCATATCATGTACGACGCAATACCAGCTTCAGATTGCATCATTCATTGTTTTGCCTAAAAAGCAAGTACTGTCCAAACCCAGTCATAGATTTATTCATAGATCCAGTCAAAGAGGTATTTTAGTCATTTCTGGTTTAAATTGAGATCCCTTCCCTTTATAACTCACGTATCCTCCGCCATTCCCAAGTCAAGGGTCGTATATACTGACCCAATAGCATATCTTGAAAACTAGAGCCAATCAACAATTTTAAGCATCATTTTCATTCTCAGTGACCCAGAATTAGTAAAGTTTGACTACATTTATTTCAGAAGTATTTTGGCTGTAGAGCAGTGTTACCTGTTCTGTTTATTCCCTCTGAAGCACCTGTCATTGGCCTCTGTCAGAAGACAGGCTAGATGGATGTTTGGTCTTACCCAGTATGGTTGTTCTTATGTTCTACCAGTTTTGGGGCCTCATCCTGAAATCAATGGAAGTTTTCATAGAATCATAAAATTGTAGGACTGGAAGGGAACTCGAGAGGTCATCTAGTCCAGTCCCCTGCACTCATGGCAGGACTAAGTATTATCTAGACCATCCCTTCAAAGATTCCACAACCTCCCTAGGCAATTTATTCCAGTGCTTAACCACCCTGACAGTTAGGAAGTTTTTCCTAATATCCAACCTAAACTGATTTAAAAAGCTCCGACTCAGATCTGCACAAATATAACAAAATCATCCTGCTAAGAAGTCTTTCAGATTTGAAAGAAGCTAAGTTGTTAGTCTTTGGCCTTTTACTGAAAAATTCTCTTTGACACTACGTGGGAGAAGGTACTTTTTCATAAGAACAAAAGAATGGCTGTACTGGGTCCATCTAGCCCAATATCCTGTCTTCCCACAGTGGCCAGATGCTTCAGAGAGAGTGAACAGAACAGGGCAATTTTCAGTGATTTATAACAAAAGAAAAATATCTCCATTTGGGTATTTATTCCCTTCCCCTCCACCTCCCTATTTTAATGGCAGGTTTTTAATAACATTGTTGTAAAATATAAAAATGTCTCAACCGAGTCTAAGAAAAAACACAGCAGTTTCACAAAGGGTAAGGAGATGAACTTCAGGATAAAGGTTCAGCACAGCAGCTCGCCCACTGCCCTTGGAAAGGGTATGCAGCATACTCAAAAAGAGCTTGAATGTCAAGTCACTTTCTTCATTATATTTCATTGTAACTATATGTGGGCGAACTTCAGAAAGCTTGGAATTTCTATTCATTACACATAAGCATCTGTGTATGGTGAATGTAATTACTTTGCAAAGCCTGACTAACTGTGGAAGGGGGTAAAACATACTTTTAGGTCTTCTACAAACATATTTTGTGGGAATCAGTAGTCCTTACTTAGGCAAAATTTCTATTGAACTCCATTGGATGAAGGAGTGAATAAAGGCAGGATTTGATACTGCTAAATGTAAAGACCCAGCAGAAAGGGACAAATTCTACTTTAATTTACATTAGAGTAGACCTAGTGTAGCTCCAGTGGGATTATTCCACATTGATCCTAGTGTTACTGAGGTCAGCATGTGGCCCACAGTATATGGTGGGAAAAACAAATGCAAGCATGAAAGTTTTGCTAAGTTTTCAGTGGGGCAAAGAATGTGCTAAACTTTGTTTGTCTTCACAAGTTTTTTTTTTTTTTTTTTTTTTTTTATGATTTTCCCTAAATTAGTCTTGGAACAAGCTGTAGCAAAAGGTCATGAATTAAGTGCTTTAGCCCACAGAGATGCATTTCCAGGGAGATGTGTGTTTTTAGTGTTGCTAGGGTAACTCTTAATCTGCCATGGCACCAATCAAATCCTCTGGAAAACAAGTGAGAAAGGAAGCAAAAGCAGGTATGGAAAACACTTTAACTTCATAAAAAGATTAAAACAACTGTCTAGAAAGTAGTTAACCATAAGTGACAGATAGCAGAACTTTAAGCAGAATGACCAAAGGAAGGAATTAATGATGCTTTCAAAAACCTCCTAGGGCTTTACCTTGCATTCCTGAAATCAACAGCAGTTTTTCCACTGACTCCAATGGCAGCAGGTTTGGGGCTGTAGAACTTTGCAAACAAATCCAGAACTCATGGAGCAAATCTGTAGAACTTTTCTAACAAATCCAGAAAGCAGGTGACACTTTCTTGGTCCAGGATTTGTTACAAACCTTTCATGAAAACTTGCACCGTGTTTTAAGTTACCCACTCCCAAGGGTTGCTGCATAGAGATTTATCGTTTTGACCTGACAGTGCAAATCTGTACGAACTGAACCCAGAATCAAAGTTTGCTCTGCCCCGTGGAGACTGAAGCCACAGTTCTAGTCCTGTATTACTTGAAGTGATGAGAACAGGTCCTCAGCTGACTTCAGTAGAGCTATGCCAATTTACATCAGGTGAAGATCTGGTCTTTGAAACCTTCTTGCTAAAAATGAAAAATCAAACAATAACTTTGAAAAGGAAATTAGTTTTTAAAGAGCTTCTCACACCTCAAAGAAACTTGGACAAACATTTTATGTAAAGAAAAATTGTTTACACTGCATGCCATATATTTTCTGAATTTGTCCTCCATAGTTCCAGTTATAGTTTGCCTACTGTAAATGTAAGCCCCATATGACATAGTCCATTTTGTGGAATATCACAATTGTTGCTATGTGGGATGCATGAGCCAAAGCCTGGTCAAAGGAAAAAGAAAAGGCACCCATAGTTATTTTTCATTAGCTACATGCATGTTTGAATCACTTTGATTTGTTTGTATGTTTTCATGATGGCCCACTCTAAGGCTCTCTGATCACATAGCCATGGCATTCAAGGCATGAAGTCCTATTTCTTTGCTAAATTTGGCACCAGTGTGCCAGGCAGCATACGAGATGAGGACAATTTTTTACCTCTTACTCTTAGCAATATTTTTACTTTTCTCCCAATAAGGCACCAGAAAGGGCACCACTGATAGCTTGTTGCAGCGTTTACTATAACGAAGACTTATTTTACTACCACTTGAGTTCTTTGAGTAGATTGCCAGTACAAATCCACACTGTTGGAGACTGCGTGACTTTGTCACAAACAAAGGATTGTGATTCAAAATGGGCAATAACCTGGAGGAGTAGGAAAAAGCCTGAATTCATGCATATGCCTTTAGCAATAAAAAGAGAAGAGAGTGAGATTCAGGAAGATATGATATACCAGCAAAGCTGTCTCTAAATAGGATGTTGCCCAAAGATTCCCAGGTAGCACCAACTTGTAAATCTGTTAGGTGAACCAAAAAAAAGCAAAAACAAACTTGGTGATTCAGTTCTGTTTCTTTACGTTTGGATAGTCATACAATGCTTATCTGAACTATCTGTAATTTTTGGACCCTGTGCATTGAAAGGGCTAACAAAACTAGCAAAACTCTGGAAGTCACTACCTGACTTTAACTCCCCCCAACACACAATCCCTAGAGGAACTGTCCCCACATTCCGTTTTTTTTAAGAGGGCAGCACTCACACAACACAAGGCCATCTTGGCTGAACTCACTGTTCTAAATTCCAGCAGTGAAATTCATGCATGAAATTAAACTCCAATAAAAAAAATAAATACATTCACTTCTTCAGTTCCTTCTTCTGAAAGCCTGGATGGTTGTAGCTGTTGACTGGTGATCTCTTCAGTGGCCTAAGCTGGAAATATAAACTAATAAAGTCTGGGAGGAATTAACAATGGAAAAAATGACTAGTATTAAGAGAGACAATTACAATAATTGTTTGACCCCATCGCTTCTTTTCAACAAAGAGGCAGAAACGATCATTGTGGCCTGCATATATATAATTATTTATATCATATGTTACCTCTTCTGAGAGCTACACATGCATACATGAGTGACTGTGATTTTGTGCCTTTAACTCTCTGCACTTAGCAGGGAGAGAAGTGTAATTTAACTTTCCTTAGGGATAGCTTTTCAGTCCTGGTAACAATTGTTAGGAGGAGGTTCAAAGCTATAAAAGGGGAGCTCCAGTCAGGTTTCCTTATTGTATATAATGGGTCTGATTCACCAGGACCAACAGTTCTACACCAGCTTAATTCCATTGATTTCAATGGTGGCATGCCAGCATAAAACTGGAGTAACAGTGGTGAATCAGGCCTATGATATATTAATTGATCACAAACCAGATCATCAGCAGTTATAAATTAGCACAGATCCACTGAAGTCAATGAAGTTACACTGATTTATGCTAGCAGTGGATCTGCCTCAATATCTGCCTATATCAATGTGCTGATATATGTATACTTATATTAACATGAAATGCCCGGTGTGTGGTACATACATGATACATTCAATTTCTATCTATCATGAGCCTTTAGTTCCTCGCACCTTATATAATTATTGACAACTGTGCAAAGTAAATGCAAAGTGGTGTAAAATATAATCATTCTGATTTGGTAGCATTTCATATCCACTTTGCACAGGTGTAAATGGCCACCAAGATCGAAGAGAGTGGAGAATCAGACGCCATATTATATGTTTAGTCATGTAGGGGTAGAAATTGGCATCACTCAGTGGTGCACAAACTTTTCAAATCATGCCTCCCCTTACCATTAACAAAATCTGTCCATGCCTCCCTCCATTACTGCATGGCTTCCTCAGCAGCTGAGCTTGGGCTGAAGGCGGAGGTGGGGGCGGAACTGAGGGGGGGGGAGGAGTTGGGGCTAGAGGTAGAGCGGGTCTGGAGGCGGTGAGGGAATAAGAGCAGAGGTGGAGTGGACTGGGCCTGGAGGACCCAGAGCAGGACTAGGGGATGAGCAAGGCTGGGGGCGGAGCTGGTCTGGGGCAGAGTGGGGCTGGAAGCATGGCGCTCCCTCCCCATCCCCTGAGGGGGCAGGACCAGGCCTTACTGAACATCAACCATTCCTCCATGCTGCCCTGGGGGAGCATACCTCACAGTTTCGGGAGCACTGGCATAGCTCCTTTGATGTAATATCCAGGCAGTTCAGTGCCTGGGGGGTTGCTATTGTGGGCTCCATATTTCAGTCCTTCTCCCCCTCAATCTAGCTGCCAGATCTCTGGTGATGCCAGGGGCTAGGCTGATCATCAATTTGGGGATCCGGAAGAGATCCTTCCCACATTTAAAAATTGGCAAACTGCTGTGTGGATTTTTTCACCTTCCATCTGGAAGGTCTGGTATGGGGAGGTTTAAAATCAAACTGTCACAGCTTTGGCAGGTTCCTATGGGTTGGTGGGTTAGAAAGGGTTCAACGTGCTGTCTCACTAATCCAGTGAACTGCCTGGGAACTGGTGTTGGGCACAGCAATTCATAGTGAGGGGAGATACCTCTATGTCTCTTACAGCTTTTGGCTCCCCTCATCTTAGCTCTCCTACTTCCAGTGTAGAGGAGAGAAGTGGGTTAGGACACTGGCCTTCAGTCAAAGTCCCTTGACAGGCTTGAGGATGTAGGGAGGCATGGATTTCACATGGAGCCTCAGGTTTATAGACCACTGGGTCCATTGGTGCTAGTTGAGGTCTGCACGGGAACAAGCCTGCTGAGTAGATTTGGGTGGTTACTTCAGTTGCATAATAGTTTTAAATAGAGTCACAGTCTGCATTTCACGATATTATGGTGTCGGTGTCTCATTGTTTCCATTTCCACATCAGGTATCTTCATGAGTATTTTCTTTACGACTGAAGAAAAATGTATTGGGGGGCAGGGTCAATGATGGGAAAAGCAAAAAGAACCCATCAGCAAGAGATAATCGCCTACAGAGGTTTGGTTTCTAGCTAGTTTTTTACATGCTTCCCTGGATACCTGACTGATGATGGACCCTGGTGGAATTCCTAAAAGAAGACTCAAACAATTTAATGATCAAGGGGCCACATTTTTGGTGAAGCCAGGCAATGTACTAACAAAACAGCAAGTGCATTAGGGAAGTGCACATTCTATGTTACAAATTGTTTGTTAATTTTAAAAGCATTAGTGACTGGAATGTTTGGATAGACGATGGAAAAATGAGATACCAGTAGCACTGTGTCCCGTCTGAGAAGCATAATGGGTTGTTGTAAGTGCAGGATTTTGACCGTCAGATGGTGAGCTCAGTTTGCAAAAAGAACCATTTGTGCTTCTTTTGTGGTTTATAGGCATTTTTCTGGGATTTTTTAAAATAGTTTATTTCCCTAGAAAGATTCATGTAAAACAATTTGCATTTTCCCATATCCTGCTAAGCTGAATCATTTAGTGGCTTGAACTATAGTAGTTGAAGGACAATAAATTTCTTGCTCTAAGCACACATTCCTATTGGTTTGATCACCAATATCCAAAGCTATCTTGTGTCGTTCAGCACCCAAACTTTAAAAGTTGATAAGGTAATAGATTTATCAGAAGAAAAAGCACCATAAAGAAATGCCCATGTCTTGTGTTACACATTATTGCTATAGATTTTTATAATTATATTTTATAAATATATTTATCTAATTATATTTTATAATAGATTTTTATACTATTCTGGTTAACAGAACTGGTGTTAGCAAATGGTACATAACCAATATAGAGGTCTGAAAATATCATTGGAAAGTCCACAAAGAATGGCTTTCCTCTAGGTGGACTGGAAAAATCATTTTGTTAGTGTCATGTGATTGTTTTCACTTGATTTTTGCTAATGATCTAACGTTGCAAAAACTAATTGAATCTCTTTGTGACTAAGGAAATATTAGCAGATGTGGCTTATGGCTGATCATCATTCTTAAATCCCAATTTAGACAAAGTAGAAATATTTTACTATAATACTCAAAAGTTTATAACCTCATTGTGACATTCCTATATCATAAATTATAGAATTATCCTAGGATTTCCCACCATCATACAATAATTTAAGACAGCTATGTAAGGGGAAGAACTGGGGAAAGAATTACAGAATTAAAAATTTTATTAAAGTTAATGTTTAAAATCAAATTTACACAAGTTAAGAGGGAAGGTACTGTACATCTGGGGTCGGGCTTGGGTTATGGGGGATTGCGAGTATCGGTTACAAAGTTCACGAGATACATAAATATCACATAACCAGCATAGATCCAGATTGGGGAGTGGGAGTTTTTAAAGCATCAGTGGATAAGTGGGCTCGGGTAAGCCACCCACGGAATGTATTAAGAGTCCAAGTCGTAGAGAATAAGTACATGGGTGGGGTGCGTCCCTCAGTTCATCAGGGAAGGAAGTGGGTTATTTTCCTGGTCAGTGTTCTCGGTTTCTCAACCTGGTACTGGCGGTGTCCCGTGATGTGTTCCGTGTTGATGTCTCTGGACCACCTGATGGTGTCAGACACCATGAGCTGTCTCATGAGCTGGGCATAGCATCAAACGACTCCGCACGCTCTCAGTACCGGCTCGTTGTGGGGGTCCCATGCACCCAGGGCTCCTACGACCAGGGCATGTATTTGGACCTCATAGCCCTGGGCTCTCGGGGGTCAGCCAGAGGGGTGTATTTCAGCACCTTCCGTGCTCGGGCCTCATGGAAGGCCGGTGACCTGTTTTCAAATGGCACCGTGACGTCTACTATGAGGACCTTCTTCTTTTCCGCATTGGTCACAACAATGTCGGGTCGCAGTCGGCTGTCTGTCCCGGGGATGGTGGAGTCGACGGTGATCTTTCCCAGGGACGGCGGGATGGCTTTCACCAGTCGGTTCTGGATGGCATTGTGGCGGTGCTGCCAGGCTCCGGAGTGCTGTTTGCATCCACACAGGATGTGGGGCAGGGACTTGTTGGTGTAGCCACACTTCCTGCAGCGCTTGTCCCGGTTGCCGTGGCGGACGGCTCCGTTGAGGGGAACACAGTTGAGTCGGGCCCAGTGGACAAACCGCCAGTCAGCGAACCTGGTGAAGCTGCCCCCGGGGAGGAAGTGGTTGCTGGCATCCCACTTTCTGGACACCTCGAACACCTTGCCCTGGTCTGGCTTCCGCTTGAGGTTCTTGGCATAGTGGCAGCAGATGGCGTCTTTCAGGGTCCTTCCCAGCATCATTCTGGCGGTTGGGGTGACGATGCTGTGGTCCGGGGTCTTTATGCATGGCACCAGTATTCCCAGCTCCCGGTGCTCCTCACACCACTTCCAGCGGCAGCCAATCCTCTTTCCCAGGTGTCTCAAGGCGTTGCGGGCGCGGGACCAGAGAGAGGACAGGTCTCCCCCCTCTCTTCCAAACTCAGCCTCCAGGGAGCCACTGAGGTAAGTGGCAACATCCTGCTCGGAGGGGGTCTTGGCGATGCATTTTCTGACCACGTCCCGTACGGCTTCCTCCACGATGCTCCTCACTGTCGGGTCTTGTTAAGGGTCATCTGGCTAATGACATGTTTTCTTCTGTGCATTCATGTCTCAGCATTCCATATACCTGAGACATTAAAGCATAGAGAAGTGAGCATTTAACATGAAATAATAAATCCAATTCTTATCAGCTGCCAGGTGAAAAACAAACAAACCATGAAATACACTTAGTTCAATACAGCTTCCAAGGTTTCAGGCTTCAATTACTGAAAGGTATGAACAAAGCAATCCGTTAATAATAAGTTAAGTTCTAGCAGAGTGAGTAAACAAGTGGGCAGCGTAGTTCTGCTGCACTTAACAGATGGCTACAGTCTTCGTGTTCCAGACAGGTTAGAATTCTCAGATTTTATTTTTATTTTTATTTTTATTTTTTATAATTACCATGTATTTTCAGCTCTGTCGAAAAGGGTTGGCTTTGATACTTAGTGAAGTGTCTCCTGATATGGACATATTTTTTTTAAGGAAGACAATAAAAATGACCTCGCAATGGTGCTTTACAAATAGTCCAACTGGCAAAGACCTTTCATGCAGATATTTGTTTTGGTGCAGCAAATTGGCAACAGCACCAAAGAACCAACAAGAGGGATAAGGAAGCCAGTGGAAGAAATATGGAAGGAATATGAATTAAAAAAAATGAAACATCAGTTTAAATTATAAAAAAGAGCAATCCAGTTTTAAACAGTTTAATCCTGGCCCTTCACTCATAGGATTTTTCCAATGACAACATTGTATGAGCAACGCTAAGTCCTTCATAAATCATATTGTAGGCAGATTATGGAAAAGAGCTCAGATCTTTCTAGTTCATGATTAATTTTGTGTGTGTGCGTGCATGTGTGTGCATGTGCTGAATGCTTAGGACTTTATTCATGTAACTTTTTTTATGATTATCATTCTATGTGGCCAAGAACAGCATTAGTTTGTCTCCTACTCATCTAGTAAATTATGAACTACCTAAAATGAATTCACAAGGTTTAAGTTTCCCAAATGAGAAGTCTGTAAATGTTAAACCAATGAAAGAAGTATTATAAAAAGAAAATAGTATCTATTATTTACACTCCTTCAAGCAAAACTTAGCACTTAAATTCTATGGAGATAGGTGCTAAAGAAAAACTAAGGGAGAGAGAGAGAGGGAGATAAAATCATCTTCTAGTCATTTGCAGCTTGAGCCAAAAACCAGTGCAGTACTGCCATTGATCTTTGGATTGGGGCTCTGGTGCATTAAATATCTGCATTGATTCATTTGTCTACTTCAGAGTGTAGGTTGCCTGGAGTAGGGATCATGTGCCTTATATCTGTGTGGAATTAAAATAAATCATGGGTTTCTCCCTTGAAGTCAAGGAAGTTATGCATATGAAACTGATATGAGTAAGATCAGAATCAAGCAGTATTCCCTTATATATTCTACACACTGATGGTAATGGATATATAAATAAAATATTAATAACTGCAAAGAAAAACAAAACAATGGCAAGAAAGGTCTCATTTACACCTCAAATTATTCCGTTGTATTTATGCAGTCGCTCCATCACTTTCAGGAGTTACTCCTGATTTATATTGGCTTACATGAAAGAAGAAACAGGAAAAATGAATTTCAGGAACAGCTGAGCATGTAGTTCATTGATTTTGGGAATAGTTTACTTTCCACATATCAAAGCCCTTTCTACTAGTGGGAATAAGTAGATACAGTCAGGACAATGGAACAATGAGGCCACATGAGATTGTACCAAGCCAGTGACAATAGGGTATGTACTAGATCAGTGGTTCTCAAACTTTTTTTTTCCCCCGTGGGCCACTTGAAAATTGTTGAGGGTCTTGGCGGACCGCTTAATAATCTTTCCAAATGTCGTTTGTACCGTTAACTAACTATTGTCAAGCGTGCTGAATAAAAGTGTTATATTAAAAAAATAATAATTAAAAAAAATTTGTTCTACAAATAAAAACACACAACTCATATTTTAATATTAGTAGTCTTACCTTTCTAATGCAATATATGTGCCCTCTCTCCCACACCACGGCAGCCCCCAAGCTGGGGCTGGGAAGCAGGGGGGTCTCTCCCCAGCAGCCGCAGCCCTGGAGCTGGGGGAAGTCGCCTCTTTCTCTGGCCGTCGCAGCCCTGCACATCCCAAATTCCCCTCACTCCCTCCTCTCACCCCACTGCCCCCTCCCACCTACCTCCTATTCCCCCCCAAGGCCACCACCTCACTTTACCTGTGCGTCTTCTCAGGTGCCAGGCACCTAATTAGTGGAGCCATGCCTGTGCGGCTTCACTAATTAGGTGGGTGGCCTTTCATTCTCTCGTGTGTGGCCGCCCAGGTGCGCACCTTAGAGGGAACTATCCGTGGACCACCTGAATGGAGCTCGCAGACCACTGGTGGTCCACGGACCAGTTGGAGAACTAGGTTTTGATCACGGTTTTGAAACCACATCAAAGCACCTCTCCTATACAAAGGTCTCTTTATTTTATGGAGACAAGATGGGGGAGGCAATATCTTTTGCTGGATATTCAATTTCTGTTGCTTATGGTATGTCTTCACTAGCAGCGTTAAAGCACTGTTGTGGCTGTGCAGTCGCAGCACCAGCGCTGGGAGAGAGCTATAAAAAACACTGTAAAAAAAAAAAAATACGCCCACGAGGGGAGTAGCAACCAGCACTGGGAGCGCGGCTCCCAGCACGTCTTCACTGCCACTTTGCAATGCTTAAACTTGCAGCGCTCAGGGGATGTTTTTTCACACCCTTGAGCGAGAAAGATGCACTGCTGTAAAGTGGCAGTGTAGACAAGGCCTTAGAGAGACAAGCTTTTGAGCAAGCTCTTCTTCAGTTCTGGAAAACTAACTCAAAGTTCCACAGCTAAATACAAAGTTAGAACAGATTGTTTAACATAAGTAGCTAACACATATTTCAAGAGAACATTCAAGGTGAAGCGGCCTGTTAACACCCCTCCAGTCATGGGAGGAAAGAAGGAGTGGGGGGAAGCAGCTGGGGGGGTGGGTTGTTAGTGGGTTACAGATTGTAGTAATAAGCCATATATCGGGTGTCTCTATTCAGTCCATGATTTTCAGTGTCTAGCAAAGTTATGAATTTAAGCTCGCCAGCTCGTCTTTTGAAAGTGTTATGCAACATCTTTTCTCTCCACGGCTTGCCTTCTGGCATGATTTCTGACCGAGGATCCCAGTTCATTTCCTGCTTTGGCAAGAATTTCTATGCCATCTGAATATTGATGCCCTAACCTAACAGCCTATCACCCCAGCACCAACAGCAGGCAGAGCCGATCAATCAGGTCCTTGAACAATACTTATGTTGCTTCCTAAAAAACTATCATCGGGATGATGGGCTGTCCCTGACCCCTCATGACGAGTTTGCTTACAATAATGTCACACACGCCTCCAATAAGCAGACTCTCTTTTTTGTTAACTATGGTTTCCATCTTTGTGCTCATCCAGAGATCCCCTCCTAATCATCGATCCTTGCTGTTACCGAACTCACAGCCCACGTCAAGCATATACTCCAAGAAGGCCAGAGGCAGTTTGAAGGTTGCCTTAGTGACTTCTAACAGTATGACCACTGATCCTGCCAGCCAAATACCTAGCTTCCGGGTAGGGGATAAGGATGGTTGTCCACCCAGAATCTGTGATCGACTTGCCCCTCAGTGAAGCTGGACCATAAGTACTTGGTGCCTTTTCAGATTATATTCAAGTTACAGCTACCAGATTCCCTCAAGATTCACCCAATCTTTCATATCTGTCTTCTATCCATTAGTCAAGAACCCCTTCCCATTCTGTACTACTCCCCCTCCTCTGCCTATAATCATTCAGGGCGAAGAAGAATATGCAGTTTGGCAGATTCTAGACTTGTCAGCTCTGAGGAAAACTGCAATATCTAATTGACTAGGGTGGATATGGCCCAGAGAATTCATGGAAGCCTGCAGAACACTTCAATGCCCAGGATCTCCTGAGCACCTTTCATCATGCTTACCCTGAGAAACCAGGTTCTGAGGCCCCTAGATGGCACCCTCCAGAAGAGGGGTATTGTCACAAATCAGGGCCTGGAGCAGAGCTAATCTCCAGGCAGTCTCATCAGTACAGCTGGCCTGCAACAGGCTGCCTGATTAGCCACACCACCTGATTGGCTGCAAAGGCTAGCAGGCTGGCTCTTAAGCCAGCAGCAGCAGCTCCACACTGGCTTCTCAATGTTCATACCCACCACTGTGCCTGCTCCTGTTATACCTTGTTCCTTCTGTTCCTGCCTTGCACCCAGCCTTGCCTCTGTACTGCCCTAGGGGGAGTGTAGGGAAATCTCTGAGAGCAATATGTACCATTCAGCTCGGGATTATTAAGATTGATGATTGTCACATGTCCTTTGTTTTAAAGGATGAACAGAACCTCTAAAATATTATCTTCTGTATATCCACTGAACAGAAATTACTATTCAGCCAAACTGTTGCAAACTATCTACATAGGTTTCCATCCCACAGCTGCAGAAAAAAAAGTCTCTTTGCAATGACACTCTTTCTTCGAGTTCTGAGCTCCAGGCTGTGCAGGATGGATAACTCGGGAGGGACTGTTTTTGGAGGTATACAAACTCTCCACAAGACTGAAGACCTTTTCCACAAGAATGAGTCATGCATTAAAAAAAAAAAAAAGTTCACAGTGCGGTGACAGATATCAACATTTTCTTTTTTTAGAATAAGCTTTGTTTAGTTTCCATTAAGTAATGAGCTGTTAAATGATGTGCTGTTACAAAAAGAATCTGAAAAAGACACCTTAAAAACAGTGATGGAAAGAATCGTCCTATGGGACAATTCCATTGTACATCCTGGTGCCAGTAGGCATTCCATCACTGATACGTGAACTTGAAATAGCTAAAGCTGAAGATTTGTTCCAGAAACATTCCTGACAAAAATGTTTTCCTGAAATACATAACGATTTTTTTAAACATTCCAATATTTTTACTGCTTTGGTAGCCCTGACATAAGGCATGAATTACAAACTTACAAGTAGTCAGAATTCTGCATGCCTTTTGGTGGAAAAGTCAGGCACTGGTGATTTTTTCAAGATAGAACAGGGGAACAGGCAACATATATATTGTTTGCTTGAACTTCTTGCACTTCTGGGTGGACAATGCACAGGAAAAAAATATCCAGGGCCAGATTCTGATATCTTTATTCATCCTGGGTAGCATCTTATTTTGTAATTAGTTCAATTGACTTCAGTGAGACTATTTGTGAAGTATGGTACCATTCAACATGAGTAAGTATATCAGAATCTGACACACTATGAATTCAGCTTGTTTTCCTGTTTGTGAATTGTCTCTGGACAGAACATAATTTTAACTAATTTTTTTGCACCATATGAAGTAGTTCAACAGTTTTTTGTATGAAAAGCAATATGTCAACTATACACTACTTGTGACTAACAGATTTATTTGGGCATAAGCTTTCGTGGGTAAAAAAACCTCACTTCTTCAGGTGAGGTTTTTTTACCCACAAAAGCTTATGCCCAAATAAATCTGTTAGTCGTTAAGGTGCCACCGGACTCCTTGTTGTTTTTGTGGATACAGACTAACACGGCTACCCCCTGATACTTGACTACTTGTGAGACATTTGTTGTATTTGAGTACCCTATATTCACAATTCTATAGTTCAGCTGTTGCCTCACCTAAGTCACATGATATTGTTTCTGTTCCCTGATTAGATAACAACTTTTAGAAACTATTTCCATTGCTGCCTGAAATAGATTTTATTTCATCATGAAATAAATTTCATTTGATAATTGAACTAATCTGTTACAAGCCCATGCTTTACTCTCCACAGATATTACACACACACACACAAAAGCAAATAAAAAGGGCTGCAAATACATTTGCTGAAAAGTTTGCTAATGTTTCTTCTCATGGTTTATTTGTTCAGCTCTACTCATATCATGCATTCTATATATTTCAAAATATACTAGCAATAATAGGGTAATAAAGTTGAAGACCACATACCCATTTCTCTAGGACCGGTTACTTGAGAAGATTTGAAGCTAAGGCTTAGTATATTTTTGCATTTGTATAAGACAGTGTTGTTTTAGTGAAACCACATTAGCAGTCCTCATTTTTAACTCCAAACCAAAGGATGAGACTTCTCATTATATCAAGCTGTGCATCCTTACACATATTCCATTTTCCGAAACCATGCATGGGTGTAGTTGGGAGAGGTTGGGGGCATTGCCCCCACAAATTACAAGCCTCGGGCAGGTATGGAATTTTCCCCCAATATGCGGATCCATTGGCCTGACTGGAGCTGACCCCTCCCCCCCAAATATAGAAGTCAAACTACGCCTACAGAAACCAGGAATATGTGAACCTCAGAATATTCAGTTTTTATATCTGGGTTATGCTTTTAGGCCCTAAGGGTCTCAGAGTATATTAGAACCAAACCAAACCTCCATTTGTAACTAGAATGAAGTATATTAACATTGAAATAGAGCAGTACAGATGTTTGACCCTACTAAACAAATCACAATTAACCGAAAGGTTGCTAGAAATAAAAAGTCAGGCTGGATTTGGCCTTGGGTTTTGCCACCATAGCCCAGGGTGCAGGGATCCCAGTGGAGGAAAGTTGATTCAGAAGATTTTTGCAGAAGTAAGCAGAGGAAGTGTGTGGACTCCTTGCACAGCTCTTAAAGTTAGTTGTGGAGTGGATGTGGCAAGAACAAGTCCATATTAAAGTATTGCTCAGGTACTCTTTCAGATTAAATTTCAGAGTGGTAGCCGTGTTAGTCTGTATCAGCAAAAACGAGGAGTCCGTGTGGCACCAGATGCATCTGATGAAGTGGGTTCTAGCCCACAAAAACTTATGCCCAAATAAATTTGTTAGTTTCTAAAGTGCCACAAGGACTCCTAGTTGCTTTTTCAGATTAAAGTTGCTCTTCTCTGGTAGGACATCCAGAGAAGGGTGGCAGTGGACATATTGCCTGCTCCATCCCCTTGCAATGCAAAGGGCATCACTGGCATAGCTTGTGAGATCTAATGGGAAATGGCAGAGGCTGAAAGGCTCCATTGATTTACACCTATCTTGGGCAAGAAAGGTATCAGTTATGCATGATGAAATTAAAAGTGAAAATGTGTCCATTATAAAGACAATGGGCTAAATCATGAAGTGGTGTAAATTAGCATAGCTCCATTGACTTCAATGCCAGTTTACACCAGCTCAAGACCCAGGGCCGGCTCCAGGCACCAGCGAAGGAAGCAGGTGCCTGGGGTGGCCAATAGAAAGGGCCGGCAGTCCATCCGTCATTGGGGCGGCACGTCCGGGTCAGCGGCGGCGGCACTTCGGCGGCAGCTCAATCGGTCTGCTTCAGTCTTTGGCGGCAATTCGGTGATGGGTCCTTCAATCCCGGTCTTCCTCTTCGGCGGCACTTCGGCAGCAGTTCAATCGTTTTTGTTGTTGTTGTTTTTCTGCCACTTGGGGAGGCAAAAAAGCTGGAGCCGGCCCTGTCAAGACCTATTCCTAGGACTGAAAGCAAGCTATTGCCTTTAAAGGCCTGTATATACAATGGACTGAGAGCCCTTCAGTTCTATCAGCTTCTATGGTCATTGAGGGTGCTCAGCACCTCGCAGGATTGGGCCCTAAATTCCCACAGGGTCCTAATTTTGCTAGTGCTTTAGTTAATGATGAATTTAAAACTGAAATAAGGGAAACACTTGTCTAAATTAAAACTATTTTTCAACTGTCTGCACCCTCAAAAATATTTTTAAATATTATTTTCCTAATTTGTTTAAAAATCTCCCTTCCGGACTACAATGGCACACTTTTAATTTTATGATGGGACAGTCTTATGGGTAAGATACAGCACTAGGTGTCAGGCAGGCTGGGTTCTATCCTTGGCTGTGTCACAAACTTCCTGTGATCTTGGCAAGTCATTTAACCTCTCTGAGACACAGTTTCCACATCTGTAAAATAGACTGAGGCTAATGCTTCCTTCTTTCACGAGTGTGTTGTGAAGCTTAGCTAATTAATGTTTGTCAAGAATTTTGAGAGGAAGGCACTATAGAAGTGAAATGACATAATTATACTGGATTTTTTACATTTGGTGAGTGATAGAGAACATTTTGGCTTCTGCCTTGTGCCTTTAGCATTCCTAAGGTGTCATCTATTCTCTCATTATTTCATTCTTTATCACATCAGGTTGCCATCCCCAGAAACCAATTACTTTTGTCAATCAAAAATGGCATTTTCACACCCATATGTTGATATTATTTCACAATAACACAGTACCTTATATGTACTGTAACCAATGAGCCCGTTGTATGCAGTCTCTCCCCATAGTTTCTTCTTTACATTTTTGCATTTCAGATGGAGCATGTTCCCCCTACTTTCTTTGCTTAAAAGAGGTTAAGTAGGGTAATGGTTCCACTTTGAAACAAACTGCTTTTTACCCTGGACATTTAGGTAATGGTTATACAGGACATACTGATTTGTAAACAAATGGTGATTCAGCAGTGAAGGGAAACAGCCTTTCCTAATCAGAAATTCCTGGGTGATCTGCCTTTGTTTTCATACTTAGAACTTAGAAAGCATTTGGTATGAACATTCTAAATTAGGAATCAGAATGTTCCAGGTTTCTGAGTACAAGTGTAAACTAAAAGTAAGCACTTGTACACCACCCCACCAGCAAGTGAACAAGAGAAAGACAGTCCAAGCCATTCTGGATCTGTTTTAAACTAGCTTGTTGAGGCTTCAGATACTTATAAAATCATTTTAGGGTTTTGTATACATATCTAATTAACCTCCCTACTCCACACCATCCTTTTTCTTGAATGCTGTACAGTTCCCAGAGGTATACATATTAATCAAAGGTTTCAGAGTGGTAGCCGTGTTACTCTGTATCAGCAAAAACAACGAGGAGACCTTGTGGCACCTTAGAGACTGACAAATTTAGCTTATGCCCAAATAAATTTGTTAGTCTCTAAGGTGCCACAAGGACTCCTTGTTGTTGTTTTTTATATTAATCAAAGTTAAAGCTAAAGCTAGGATGGGCCCAAACCAAAACACCAAATTCAAACATCCATAAACTTTCAGGACATTCAGATCCTAATCTGGCCTCTCTCTATACTGGGGCCAAACCTAAATCCTGGAACCAAATATTCCTAGATTGGATTTGAATTTGCCAAGTGTCCCTTATCTTTTAGAGTGGATGAAACCCAACCCTGAATTCAGTCACCAAAATCTGAGGTTTCTAAAATTCAAATGCAAATCTGGATCCAAAACATATGGCCTGAGATGAGTTCATCTTTGTATGAATAGAAATAATTTATGGTGTTTTGGATGCAAATCCATCTAATTCGACAACCTTAAGAAATGTGGTCTTTTATGTTATGTCCGGAGTACTTAGAACACATGTAGAAATCTGTAAAACTCTAAATAAGTATATAAATAAAAATTGGGTTTTCTTCATTTAATAATTTTTATTTTCAAGAGCTACTCTAGGAGTTGTGTTTGCCAGGCCAAACTTTTCAGGCATACAAAATTGTTCTCTGCAGGGGATCTTAGCTCTTCAGGGAGTATAACTTTTGTCTCCAGAAAAATGCTACTTTTTCATTGTCTAGTGAAAAAAGTACTGAGATAATAAGTCAAAACTGGCCGTAATTTCTTAGTAAGGTGACCTTTGTTATAACAATATATCCCTAAAAAGGGAAAAGATAGTAACAAAATAAGTCTTAAATATTTAGCACTTGTTTCTATGTCCATTCTATCTTGCTCTTCATTGAATCTTAAAACACTATAGAGTTTACTATTCTACAGCATCCATCTTATATCACATTATAAAATAAAACCAATTTGATCTGAACAGATCCAATACTCAGCATTGCCTCTATTTCATCTGCATCTCATTTTTCCAGGGTGGAACTCTCATTGTTTTTACTCGGACCAGGATTTCACCCCAAACTTTATTTGAGTGAAATTAGAGAGACAAGGTTGGGGAGGTAATATCTTTTATTGGACCAACTTCTGTTGCTGTGAGAAAGAAGCTCTCGAGCTTACACAGAGCTCTTCTTCAGGGCTGGGAAAGTTACTCAGGCTATGTCCTCACTACGGGGGGGGGGGGGCGTCGATTTAAGATACGCAAGTAGCTGAATTCGACGTATCGGAGCCGACTTACCCCGCTGTGAGGACGGTGGCAAATCAACCTCCGCGGCTCCCCCGTCGATGGCGCTTACTCCTACCTCTGCTGGTGGAGTACAAGCATCGATTTGGGGATCGATTGTCGCGTCCCGACGAGACGCGATAATTCGATCCCCGAGAGATCGATTTCTACCCGCCGATTCAGGCAGGTAGTGTAGACGTAGCCTCAGTATCAGAGCTAAATACAAGATGGAACAGATAGTTTCGCATAAGTTAACACAAATTGTAAGAGACCATTCACAGTGACATGACCAGTTAACTCCTCCACAGTCACAGGACAAAAAAGGGGGATTAGTGGGTTACAGATTGTTGTAATAAGCCATAAATCCAGTGTCTTTATTAAATCCATGATTTTTAGTGTCTAGCAAAATTATTAATTTAAGCTCACAGGTTTATCTTTTGAAGGTGTTGTGCAGGTTTCCTTTGAAGATGAGGAGTGAGAGGTAAGATCTGGAGCTTTATGAAAAGTGTTCACCCAGAGGTGATATGGTGATTTCATCTTTTATCAATCATTTTTCTGTGTGATTTTACAGTGATTGTCTCATTTCACCCACATATTTGTTATTGGGGCAGTTGGTGCACTAGATAAAGTACACCACATGTTGTGATAGGCATAAGTAGGACCCATGGATCTTGAAAAGTGCATTGTGGAGGTACAGATCATTGCAGCAGTGGAGGTATGTCTACAGGTTTTGCATCTGATATTATGGCAGCGTCTGGTGCTGCTTTGAGTTAGTGTGTCCTGATCAGTAACAAGCTTGCTTCTGATGATGAGCTTGGTGAGGTTGCTGGGTTGTCTGAAGGCCAGAAGAGGGGTAGTTGTGGGTGGCGTCATCATTGTTGTGAAAGAATTCTTTGAGGCAGAGTCAATGGAAGAACTTTTCTAGTTCTACACATGTTAAAATGGTCTCAGGTTCTGCGGTGGGACAGAAGTTCCATTCCTTGAAGAGTACAGATAATTTAGTTCCAGTTAGTAGCTAATTATTAATCTTAATAAATTGATGATGTTGAGGTGTTATGCAGTGTTCATGAGGTGGGTCCTGGTACCCTGGTTTCTCCCAGAGATGATATTCTGTGGGTTGCAGTTGGTTCCACTTTTTGTTTTTGTGTTGGATGGCCATCATCAGGTTTTTGTTATAGTTTTGAGTTTCTTGCATGATCTCTAGGTAGGTTTCCTGATTTTTTCCCTTCCAGTGTGTGGGAGTATGATTATTTCTTGCTCAAGGTGGCCCCTTCTGGAGTATGTGAGGTGTAGGAAATGTTTCCTTAGTTTTTCTGAAGTCCTTCTGCTGAGCTGTTTAGCATATTAGGAGTTGTGTGTAGTGTTCAGAGGGTTATAGATGGTGAGTTCTCCGGGGATGATGTTTTGTTTCTTGCATTTGCTCAGGAAGTAGACTTCACTCTTAAGTTTTGCTTCCTTTTTCTTCTTGTTGTGGAATTTCCATTTTACTGGAAGGTCAACTTTTCCCAGTGAAGATCAAAGGGATTCAGAGCTCAGGCCTGCAAAGTACTGAGCATTCTGGCCCTAATCCAGCAAAGCACTTAAGCGCAAACTTTACATTAAGCACAAAAGTACTTCCTATGACTTCAAACATGCTTAAAGTAAATCCCATGCTTGGGTTCACAATGCTCAGTGCCTTGCAGGATCAGACCTCAGTGCAATTCAGGAGATTTTGTCACACAACTTCCATTCAGATTAATGGACAATGTATGGCTAAATCCCCTACATGCCTGGAAAATCTCAGTGCACATATTTTATGAACTGTATGGCTTTGAACAATTTGCAGAGCTCAGCTTGAGGTGGCAGACATGATAAAAGTTGCTAGGAAGCTTAAGAAAGTAAGCTTCCTAATCAACCAACAGTGGAAATGATGGGTGCCTCTTAATTCATATGTACAGCTGGTTGAAAAAGGGAGAGGAGGGAAAATTTGTGAAACGTTTAAAAAATATTCATTGCCATTTTGTTTTTGTCTAAATCCCCTCCTCCCCACAGCTCCATTCATAGACACTGTAAGATACACTTACATGGAGTAAACTCTTACGCAAGGTCAAACCATGCCAAGCTAACATGGGGTAGAGTCCAAAATGTCTGTTAAGCTGCAACGCATATGACATCCTAGATATGCAATGTGGGCAAAGAGTTTGCCAAAAATGTTAATGCTGTGAAAAAATATCAGAGTGTGTTTGGTTTGGTTTGAATATATTAAATTTGTCTAAAAGAAAACAACAGAAAATGTCAACCAGCTACATAGGGGCTGGCTGGTGTCCAGCAAAAAAAATTGTAGTGGAGGAGGCCATTTATGTACAAATGCCAAAACCTGAGTGCCTTGTCATTGATATTTATGATACAATGTGAATGAGCCTTATTAAATACCACTGGAGGAAATTATGGTATTTTTGTTACACAGAGTCCTGGAATGGAACGTATAGCAGTAATAATAAGCCTAATGTTTGGATAGTTACATTATAAGCAACTTCTGGTTTCAATGACACAAAAATGTAGACTCTGACTGCTCTGCCAAGCCTGCCAGGTACATGTTTGAATAGTATTTACGGGAAAACAAAATGTAATGTTTAACTCTCATGCATTGCTATGGGCTAATTGCCTTAGATATTGATCTCATCCCAGCACAATTCCCTTGGAACTGTATTGCAATGTAGCAAACTTGATTCATTGTTTTACACTATATAAAAATGGATCTTGGTGTCTGCTGAAATTATAAGGTAACTAATCTCAAGCCTAGTAGGATTTATCATGCAAGATTCTGAGTGCTGCCAATGAGGTCCTCAGCAGCCTCTGTTCCCCATCATGCTATAAAAGGCACTCAGCAACTTTCTGGATAAGGCCCATTGTGAACAAAATTGCCTTTGATTCTTACTGGCTTTTGTATGAAGGCTCTTTCATAATGTAACATGAATTCCATATTTTTAATGTAATTTGTCCTGACATCATAATGCCCTATACTTTGTTATGAAAGCATAATTAGACCCTTTCGTATGTTTATACAATTCATGTAAATTTGCATGGTCTGTGTAACATACCCACGTTCCTTGTTTTTAATTGAAAAATGGTCCCCTTATTCTTCTCTTGACATAAATATTCTGTTTTATGTCACAACTTAATTCCTAAAAACCACTGTGTTTTTTCAACTTATGTTAAGAAATAAATCAAGTGTGCGGTGCACATCATTTTTCATCAAGTGTCTGGCATGCTTACTGCTTATATAAAAATACAGCATTGTTTAAAAGAAAAAGAAAATGTGACTTTGTTGGTAAAATGCATTCACTTCTTTAAAGCAACACTGCCTCAGAGAAAAAGGGAAATTCATAAAAACAACACCATTTCATAGGTTGAGCAACAAATCTCAGTTTCAAAATTCAGGGAACCACCAAATGAAGATAAGTTTACAATTTACATCTATAGGGGTTATCGTGTTTAGATGTATCACTGAAATACAAAATGCAACATTAATAAAAAACATGTAGAATAGTATGAATTTTGTAACACATCCAGTAGAACACAGTTACCAAGAAAATTGATCAACACTGAGACCATTATCTGCTGTATTTCTATGTCCTAGCTATTGGAGTCATTTGATTCCTCCTGATGAATCCTGGCTTTGGGCCTGATTCTCTTCTACTGCCATTGATTCCTGGTTAATATTAGTGACGTGCTGGATTACCACTGAACTGTCTGCTGTAGGTCTATGTCCTTTTCAGGTTCCACGTATAGAACATAGCTTGCAGGCCTAGGAGGCTGATCAAGTCTCAGCAAACATTTATTTCTCATCTTATCTGGATTTATGCTTATAGTTTGGCCAGGAAGAAGAGGTCCAGCTCTAGATTACAAGATGCCCAGAACAAACCAAACCAACCAACCAAAAAAGTGTTTTTCCTCTTTTTCTTCAGTGAAAGAAGCTTGCAAAGGTAGCTTTAAGATATCTTTGCTCTCCCTCACTTCTGGGACTTGTTAGGGGACAAACTGGCCTCTGGCATAATTTTGAGTAGCCTAAGAACTGCTGTAAATAACAGCTGGCTGCAGCAATTCCCAAGAGGCTGTTCCACAATCAGGGATTGCTGGAGAGCAGTGGCACTTCAGTTTATGCCCCTTTCCTCCCAGAATCATCCCTGGCACACATTTACAGCATGGCCAGAAGGTAGCAGTCTCAAACCAGCTGGGTAGGGTGGCTTTCCACCTGTTTCATATTTCAGGATAGCACAAAACAAAGGACCTGATTTAGGTCTGAATATGCAGGATGGTGTGTAGGGTTTTTTGTTTTGTTTTCTCTGTTAGTTTTGAGAGAGAGAGAGAGTGCACAGGGATTCTTGGGGAATCATAGAATTGTAGGGCTGGTAGGAATGTTGAGAGGTCATCTAGTCCAGCCACCCCATGCTGAGGCAGAACCAAGTATGCCCATCCCTGAAAGGTGTTTGTCTAACCTGTTGTTAAAAACCTACAGAGACTGGAATTCCACATATCTTGGTAACCTATTTTAATGCTTATTTATTGCTATAGTTCCAAAGTTTTTCTTCATATCTAACCTAAATCTCCCTTGCTTCAGATTAAGCCAATTACTTTTTGTCCTACCACCAGTGGACATGGAGAACAATTGATTTCTATCCTCTTTAAAACAGCCCTTAACATGTTGGAAGACTATCATTATATTTCCCCCTTAACCATCTCTTCTCAAGACCAAACATATCCACTTTTTTTTTTAACCTTTCCTCATAGGTCAGGTTTTCTAAGCCTTTTATATTTTTGTTGGTCTTCTCCAGACTCTAATTTGTCCACATCTTTCTTATAGGGTGGCACCCAAAACTGGACACAATAGTCTAGCTGAAGCCTCCCCTGTGCTGAGTGGAATGGAACAATTACCTCCCATGCCTTAGATATGACACCTTTATTAATTCACCACAGAATGATATTAGTCTGTTTTGCATCTACATCTGATTTTGCTTATTCAATTTGTGATCTGCTATAACCCCCAGATCCTCTTCAGCAATACTACCCCCTAGCCAGTTATTCCCCATTTTGTAGTTGTACATTTGATTTTTCCTTCGTAAGTGTAGTACTTTGCACTTACTGTTATTGAATTTCATCTTGTTGATTTCAGACCAATTCTCCAATTTATCAAGGTCATTTTGAATTATGTTCCTGTCTCCAGAGTGCTTGCAACCCCTCCCAGCTGGGTGTCATCTGCAAATTGTATAAGCATACTTTCCACCCCATTAGCAAAGTCATTAATTCAGGGCCAGCTCCAGCATTTCTGCCACCCCGGCGGCGGCAATTGGAAAAAAAAAAAAAAAGCCGCGATCGGCGGCGGCAGTTCAGCGGCAGGTCCTTCGCTCCTAGAGGGAGTGAGGGACCTGCCACCCCCGAATTGCCGCAGGTGCCGCCCCCTCCTTTGGCCGCCCCAAGCACCTGCTTGTTAAGCTGGTGCCTGGAGCCGGCCCTGCATTAATTAAATTATTGGCTAGCAACAGCCCCCTGTGGGACCCCACTAGATATGCCCATCCAATTTGACCATTGATAACTACTCTTTAAGTACATTTTGTCAACCAAATGTGCACCCACTTTATAGTAATTTCATCTATACCACATTTCTCTAGTTTGCTTATAAGAATGTCATGTGGGACAGTGTCAAAAGCTATCCTAAAATCAAGATAAATCAGATCTATTGCTTTTCCCTATCCATTAGGTAAGTAATCCTGTCAAAGAAGATTAGGTTAGTTTGGCAGGATTTGTTCTTGACAAATTGGCTGTTCCTTATCACCCTATTATTCTCTTGAACGGCTATTGTCAGGAATGATGCCTGTTGCAGTTGTGTCTGCCCTATCTCAGAGCAGCCTGTAATCACAGCTGAGCCACAGCAGGGCCACCTAATTGACCATTTTACCTGACTAAGTCAGCAAACCTGCTCTTAAACCCAGCAGCATCAACTGATCTCTCGCTGCTCAATATATGTGCCTGCAGCTATGATCTCTCCTGTACCTGCTTTATTCCTAGTCTGCTCCAGCCCTGCTTGGTGCCTGATACTGGCTATAACCACCCTTGTCCCAGTTCATGACAGCTATATAGAAAAGGAGTGTTCTACACTATGATATAAAAGCTGTTTGGTTTGGGCTTAGCTTGATTTTTTGGGAAAGCTACATTGCACAGCTGGAGTACTGCAGTTTCGAATGCTCAATTCCCAGTCCCTGATAGCTGGAACCTGCGTCTATCCAGCTGCAAAATCTATATGGTACACAGTTGTCTGGGGGTATTGTGCATGGTAAGGTAGTCATGTCTCAGCACATTAAGTCCCTTGTGGATTAAAACCTGAGCAGATCCTCTATTGGTGCAAATTTTCAGAGTGACCATTATGAAAATTGAGCTATAAAAATTTAAACTAGCTGAGGATCTGCCACCTAGGCTTTAAAATACTTTTCTGAAGTGACTGGGCAGCCAGCAGTGTTTGCAAAGCACAGATGAGACATTATTGTATTTCATTGTTAAAGAGCTGTTCTGTTATGTGCTCTCCCTCCATTAAAGTTAACGGAGTTACTGCAGATTTACACTAGTGTAGCTGAGTGCAGATCCATGCTGTAGTCTTTGTCCTAATTCCTGAATGGCTGACTTCACTTTTTTCCAAAGTATTGTCATTAGTAAACCCACATGTCTATTTTATAGTGAAGATTAATGTTAGAATTTACATTTTTAATGCCTACATATTCCAGTTTTAATATTAAATGTCAGAATTTAACAGACTTCTCTCTTTAGCTGTAAAACAAAAGAATTTGCTCTTTTTTATTTTGTTTAGGTACAGTATAAACAGGCCTTGGAATCTAGACACCAATCTGTACTAGGGACGAATGAACTCTAAGCATGTTTTCTTGAATGCTATCAGAGTTAAAAAGCATCTGTAACTAGACCATATGCTAAATTTACCATTAACTAGAACATTTCAGTAACTCCGGGACACCAAAAGTACTGTATATTGGAGGCGGGGTGGGGAGGGGACTTACTATTTACTCACATGTAGAGTGTTAGACCGATCACCAAATTTGGAAGAAGTTACCCCCTAGTGTACTGTAAAGGACTTTTGGGGCTATTTTATTACGGTTTTTCTTTTCCCCAGCTCAGGGTGAGTGAACTGAGGAGGTCTTCTTTCGGTGGACTGGATAGAGTACTGAGGACATTGGATCTATTTGTACTTCTGTATTTGTTTTATTAAATTGTGCCTTGATTTTCACATAGGCACTCTTTAATAGATTTTTTTTTTTTTACAGTATATAGAAAATATCTGGCAAAACCTTCTTAGAGAAATATTCACATTATGGCAAGTTTGAAAATAAAAGGAAAATTTCAGTATATTTCATAAACTTGTTGGCCTGTATTTCTTCTTTTTCCACTAGTGACTTCAAAGAATTGTATTTTGGTTAAAATCAGTCTGAGATTAATATTATTTTATGTATAAGGACGGTGATGGCTCAGTGGGCAGCTGCTCTTGTGATCTCTTCCCCACCAGGCACTCTTTCCAAGTGACAGGCCTTGACCTGAACTCTTTCCCGTGTAGAACTCTACATTCAGGGCTGGCTCCAGGGTTTTTGCCACCCCAAGAGGCGCAAAAAAAATTAAAAAAATTTAAAAAACCCCGCGATCGCGATGGCAATTTGGCGGGAGGTCCTTCGCTCCGAGCGGGAGTGAGGGACCGTCCGCCGAATTGCTGCCTAATAGCTGGACGTGCCACCCCTCTCCGGAGTGGCCGCCCCAACCACCTGCTTGGCAAGCTGGTGCCTGGAGCCGGCCCTGTCTACATTCACCCCACTTTAGACTGGATCACTAAGCTACAACACCTCTTCCCACTGTCCTGACATGGTTACAAAGCAGTGCCTGATATCCCCTTCCAGCCCCTCACGGGTGCACCCTCAGGTTTTGCTAGCTTCACCTGTCTCCAAGTGGAGTGGAACTCCAGAGCTCTACCACACTGGACTCCAAGGTGGCACCCCCTTTTTGCCAACAATGTTATTGTGGCAGCTTCTATGTTAACAGAAGTTCTTTCTAGGAGCAAAGAGGAAGGACAGTGTTCTAATCTCTTAAGTAGAAAAGTGAGGCCTTGTAATCAGCATGTCAATGATTAGAAATGAAAGAGGGAGCTAAACATGGGATTTGAAGGAGACCAGTGAATGTTTAAAGGATTTATCATCCTTTTCACACAACGATATACATCAGAAAGAAACAGAAATGTAAGAAAAGACCTTTTAAAACAAAAAAGGGACGTATCCATGACCTACATTTACTGTGCTTGCCTGTGTGGAGCAGGGCACGAAGAAGTGGGGTAGTAATTAATGGTATAAAGGCGTATAAATCTGTTGGCATTGATAGGTTAAAGCAGCAGTTCTCAAACTTTAGCGACTCAAGGACCCCAATTTAAAAAAATTTTTTTTACAGACCCCCCCAAGGCCCCCGCTTCCCCCAAGGCCTCATCCTTGCCCCTCCTCTTCCCCCTCTTCCCCGAGTGCACCCTATGCCTGCTCCTCCCGCATGCCGGGGAACAACTGTTCCCCAGTGTGCAGGAGGCACTGGGAGGGCAGGGGAGGAGTTGATCCCCAGACCCCAGTTTGAGAAATGCTGTGTTAGAGTTTTAAAAATAGTTTAAGGAGCAATTACTTTCTCCCCCCCATCCCCGTCTAAAATCTGAATGACATAATACCAGTTTTGAGAGAGGAGCTCTCTCTGATAGAATGCAAGATGCTTCTCTTTAACTGATTTTACTGATGGAAAGGCATTACAGGGCCAGTTCAGACAGCACTATCAAATCTAGAGCTGCAGGAGACGCCCAGCAGGTCCTCATGGGGAACAGGGAGCCAGCCAAGGACAGTTTGAAAGGATGCATGCTATTTATTGTTCACTTCCCAGTACCATGTGGTGTGGTCTGTGGAGTGTGACCTCCTTCATGCTGGAAGAAAATGCTGTGACAATAATTTGAGCTCTTTGGGGAATCAGGATGTTTCTTCTTTATCAGGAGTTCTGGGAGAGCACATCACAGGTTCCTGAGGCACCTAGCATTGGCCACTGTCAGAAGACAGGATACTGGGCTAGATGGACCTTTAGTCTGACCCACTATGGACATTCTTATGTTCACCTCTTCTTTAACAGAAATTCTTCACCCACTCTTCTCCCCAGCAGGTTGAAGATTAAGAATCAATTCAGTAAATTTACCAGACTGAGTCTGATTAAAGCATTTTTTTTAAAGTGAGCTGCATGTTGATTCCTGACTTACACCAATGATACTGTAGCTTTAAGGTTAGTACAGAGGCCTCAAGTGTCAGAATCGCCAGGCAGCCAACTGAGGCAGGAGCAGATGCAAGCTGGAGCAGGGACTAGTTAGTGTGGAAATGAGCATGGACTAGAGTGGGAGCAGGGGCAATCTGTCAGAACTACTAGGTAATGGGAATGCTTCCAGCCAGACAGTGATGTTGAGTGGATAAGAGAGACTGATTCCCTTAGGAGCCTATATACCTGCTTTGGGATCATTTGGATAGGTCCTTGTCTGTGGATATGCTGAACCCTGGTTGAATGGGATGGGGCTTTTTACAAGATCTGAGGTATTTGCTTCTGACTCATTACACCAAGTTTCAATTTAGCCAAATCCTGCCTTTCTTCTTTCAATTAAGTGTCTATGAATAATTAAAATACAGGCAGATATTTTTTTCATTGTTTTAGGACAGCTGCATGTTAGGCCACAGAGTCAGTATTTTAAGTCTGGTATATTTCCTTGACTTCACTTTATGTATTAGATTGGATGAAAGGAATTCAAACAGGTGTGTCCTGTAGAAAAAATCTTTGATGGAATTACACAGAATTATACCAGCTGGAGATCTGACCCATATATGAACCCGATTTTCTTCTTTCTTACTCTAGTGTAAATTGTAAGTCATTGACCTCACAGTGATGTAGAATTAATTAAGTTGAGAAAGTACATGATGATATATAGTGGTATAAAGGCTTTATAGGCATAGATAGCAAATGGTTGCGTTATTTGCGTAGTAAGTGGTTTGAATTAATCCATAAACTCAGAGCACAATGCTGCAAATATATCTAAGAATTTTGTTTAGCCTCAGTACTGAACTATAAATCTCTCTCTGGTAACCTAGGTCTCTGAACTGTAAATGTGCCTGAAACACAACCCATTTTCACTCATGGCTCAGTCCAATCTTAGATGAAACAGTCTAGGTTTATTGAAAGGTTTTGGTATGGTAACAATCCTGCATTTCATCTGGTTTGCGGGGGTGCTCTAGAAATTTTGGCAAGCTCCAAAAATACTGTATGTACTATCTAGCAAAAATAATTGCAATGTTTTCTGTACTCAAGGAAGATGGTTTGGTGTTTTATGTATTCACAGGAAGTGCGACTAGTTGAATCTTGGGAAAAGTCCCACAAGATGTCACTGCATTCATTTAAACAAGAAATGCAAGAGTTCAAGGACACCACCATGATGCATAATTTAAGGAAAAGCCTAATGTAAACACAGCTTGCAATTGCATTTAAATATGCTTGCTCTTGCTTCACTGAAGCGTGTATAATGTAATATGGCAGCACATAATATATTCCCTTTCCTCTCGTCTCTCAGATTCCCTTTGCTGATTAACAAAAACATATCGTAGATTAAAAAAAATAAAAATGATAGTCTAAATTGCCCTCTTACTGCTCTTATGAGTTATAGAATGTGTAGCTCATTCTCTACAAACCACGATCTGCGCCTACAAACACCTTGCAAATGGAGTTTAGGTGGGTGTCTGTTCTGCATTTGGAGGTATAATATTCAGCTCAAGTAGACAGACCTGCACTAGCTCTGATCAAGTTAGTGTGCTAAAAATAGAAGTATAGCCTCAGTAGTGAGAACTGGTTAACACTGAGAACTGGTGGGACTGGTTAACAGTCCTGTCTGAGACCCTAGGTATGTACTTCGGAGGCTAGCTCCTCCTACGGCTCATGCTGCAGCAGCTACACTTCTACTTTTAGCATGCTACCTGGATCAGAGCTAGTATGGGTATGTCTGCTGAAGCTGGAAATTACACTTTCCAGCTCCATTGTAAATATACCCTGAGAAGCCAGATTTGAAAATATGTCCCTCAGAGTCCTGGCTGACACTCCATCTTATTCTCCATCCCACTCCTTATGCATGCTAACAGCTTGTTAGGTTTCTTTTATTGCAGATGCACACTGAACAGAGGCTTTCATTAGCTTTCTACTATGATACCCAGCTCCCTTACCTGTGTTCACAAAGTTAATTTAGAGCTCTTTAAGCAGTACAAGTAGTTTAAATTTTTCCCCTCCATGTTCATTACTTTGTATTTGTTGACACTGAACTTCATTTGCTATCATATTGCTGATTCTATTAGCTAGTTTATGTTTCTCAGAAATTCCTCAAAGTCCTGTCTAGTCTTGACAAACCTAAAAAACTTTGCATCATCTACAAATTTTGCTACCTCACTACCCTCGCTTTTAAGATGATTAATAACTATATTAATCAACATAGGACCTCGTACAGAACTTTGAGACACCCTGCTGTTGACCTTTTGCCATGATGAAAATTGAACATTTAATCTTATTTTGCTTTCTGTCTCCTAACCATTTTTTTGATCCATGATAATATTTTGCATCTCATCACACAACTACTTAGCTTCTTTAGTAGCGTCTTGTATGGGATGTTGTCAAAGGCCTTTTGGAAGTCTAAATAAAGGACAACTGGTTGATATAATGTATCTATTATTTTATTGACTGAATTCTTTGAATATGAGAGACACTTTTCTTTTTCAGAAACAACACTGGTTAAAACCTATTATCTCATGATCTTCCAGGTTTTGTTGTTATATTTCTAATTTTTGCTTCAACCTATTTGCCAGGTACAGGTGTAAGACTTATTGGAGTAAGATGCACGCTGAACTAATGGCTGTTTTTAATAAGCGGTTGCATATTTTTGTTATCAGCTCAAACTTGAGTTCCTTCAGAATTCCTGGGTGAATGACATCTGGCCTGGTATGCAGTACTGTTGTAGTCGTCTTGGTCCCAGGATATTAGAGGCAAGGTGGGTGAGGTAATATCTTTTGTTGGACCAACTTCTGTTGATGAGGGAAGCAAGCTTTCAAACTTACACAGAGCTCTCCTTCAGATCTGGACAATGTACTCAGGGTCTAACAGCTAAATACAAAGTGGAACAGATTGTTAAGCATAAATAGTTAACATATATTTCAAGGGACTATTCAAGATGAAGGGCCTGTTAACACCCTTCCAAGCAGTGACGTACTGCTTTTAAATTATTGTATGCAGTGTAGTTGTAGCCATGTCAGTCCCAGGATAGAGACAAGTGGTGAGGTAATATCTTTATGGTCCAATAAAAGATATTACTTCACCCACCTGGTCTCCGCTTTTTAATTATCAGTTTGCTCCAGCACCACCTTTTGTGACACCCCATCCTCTGACACTACTTTGCTACCAGAAAAAAAAGCAGAATTACTATTGTGTAATGGTCACCTCAAAGGAGGGGACAATAGGCAAAAGGATAGCTAACCTTATCTCTACCTATGCTGCAGATCTGATCATGCAAAGGTACTGGAAATACCCACTTTACCTGATGGAGTATTTTCAGCTTCTCTTCATTCACAATAACACGGAGCCCTTTGCAAATGCTAATTGAGCCTCACAATACTCCTGTAAGGAAGCAACCTCTACCAGGCTATTTTACAAAGGGGTAAGTGCAAATAGAGAGAATGAGGAGCTTGCCTCAACCACAGAGAAAATCAGTGTCAGAGACATATTAGAGTTCAAGCCTTCCTGGCATGCAGACCTATGCTGAAATCATTAGATCACCGTTTTTTTCTCATTACTTTGAAATAAAAATTGTATCTGCTGTTGCATTCTGGAATGTGCCTTGGAGACTGAAAGTCCTTGGGGAAGTTTTTTCCAATATATCGCAGATAAACACAATGGCAAAAATTTGCAGAAGGGTTTTATGCTTCTATCTTTGTGTGTTCAATTAGTGTCATCTTATACCCAATTCTCAGTGGTCCTGAAGACCCATAGCTCCTATTCATATCCGCCGGAGATGCAGATCTTCACTGCCTCTGAGAATCAGATACAAGGTATCTCAAGTTGGGCCCCCAAAACCTGAGGACAACAAAATGAGTGAACCCTTCTGAAAATGTATCTGTATGTTTATTGTTTTTTTATACTAAATAGGCTGTAATCTCCAGGGCCTGACATTCTCTCTCATTTATCTGAACATTCTGCAGCAAGGTTATATTTCCATGAGCACTCACTGTGCATATATTTCCCTTGAGTCAATTCTTAAGACAGCTCTTCTAATATGGTTTTGAGTTCAGCATGTCTGCCACCTTCTTTGCAGAGTTATAGTATCAAATTAACAATCACTGGTCAGTGTTCTAAAAATGAGCCCCTCCTAAAGGGAAAAAAATTCTATTCAGTATTGTTAGGGAGAGTAATGTTTAGTAAGTGCTTGAGAGGCAGATTGACTGGAGACAAGGCACAGCACCTATAAACTCTACTCAACTCAGAGTGAGCCTGTTCAGCCTCTGGAGGCTTCTGGCTCATAGGGGGCATTTAAAACACAGAAGTTAGAGTTTAAACACAATTTTCAAACTCAATTCCATACTAACATTACATCACTTCATTAGCATAGTCATTTCCTTGCTATTAACACAATACTTATCCTTACAGAGATTTTTTTAAAAAGATTTTATTTTAAAAACAAATATTGTTTTATCTTTATATATAACCTCTAGCTGTACAGTGTAATGTATACACTAATGTGTTCGAATAATCCTGTCAAACTAATCATTTAGTCAAAGAATCATTTTATTAAGGTAATGTAATACATAAAATATCAAGGCATTTGGTTGACTGGCTGAAAAGAGGAGAAGGCCCTTGATCAAATCCTTAAAGCTGTTCACTGGAGGCTGATCCTGAAAAGGGCCGGGTGAGCACCTTCAACTCCCAGAACGTTTCAGGGTCAGAGTTAAACAGTCAAAGGAATAAAGACCCAATAGAACAAAATGCTGTGCACATTCTGGGCTGTGTGTGCTGAGATCCCTCAGTTCTCCTCAATGTCAATGGGAATTGAGGATGCTCAGGATCTTGCAGAACCAGGCTTTAACTGCACTACATTCAATTGCATAATCTGAAATGGAAAAGAACCTCCGTCACCCAATAGCTGCAGGCACAATCTGGTTTTGTATCACTATATGCCTACAGACTGGAGCAAGTGAAGCTCCGTGACATCAAATGTTGCTTCAAAGAGAAAATGAAGTGTATTTAACCATGTTGGTTTTGCCTTTCTGCACACATTGAACAGCTACAATTGAAGGGCCTTTGACCACAACAATTTTTATTAGAATAGCTTCTCTCACATCTGCTGTCTTCTCAGACTTTACATTATTTTCACTTACCAACTTCTTTGGGGCATATTCCAAACTGGTTATGGGAAAAAAAGTACCTCTATTCCTCCTGATTGCTATTAACCAGTCACCTTATTCCTTTTTGTTAATTTTAACAATAACAACAAGGATGTAGGTGCAGCTATATTGCCTTCTGCTTTACCAGCAACTATTTCTATTCATCTTTCAAAGCATTTTTTTCAGCACACTCTCTCTGAGAATCATGAACTAGCTCTCTGTTTGATAAAGGTTTCTATCTTTTTTGGTGCACAAACAAAGGGTCTGGGACATAGCCTCTGGCCCAGGATCTTTTTAGTAAATCTAATCTAAAAATCTGGAGTTTTTACTAAGTGGAAACGACCATTGAGCAATTCTGCACTGTTTATAATTAATAGTGACTTCTTATTAACATTTCTAATGCTTGCTGGAAAATAAAATGGTGCCGTGCAGCACTGCAGGGGCAATAGTCAATTTTAAACAACTTCAAATTTGTCTGTCTACTTAATTGTTCTTCTTGGAACTGTCAATTAAGGTTGTTCCTTCTGTCACTTGATTAAATGGATAGTAGAGCATGTGCTCTCTTCTAAAGAAACAAATGGTTACTTAGAATGCTTTAGGAAATCTATCATGTAGTGCAGGGGAGGGCAAACTTTTTGGCTTGAGGGCCGCATCGGGTTTCGTAAATTGTATGGAGGGCTGGTTAGGGGAGGGGGTCGTGGTCCGGCCCCCACCTCCTATCTGCCCCCCCCCCCCTGTTTCCTGACAGCCCCTCTGGGACCCCTTCCCCATCCACTCACGCCCGCTCCCTGTCCCCTGACTGCCCCCGGACCCCGCTGCCCCATCCAACCCCTCCTCTCATTCCTGATGGGCCCCCTGGGACTCCTGCCCCATCCAACCCCCCCTTCTTCCTGACTGCCTCCCCGGGACCCCTGTTCCCCCCAACCGCCCCCACCCCTATCCACACCCACACCCCCAGACCACTGCCCCGAACTCCCCTACCCTGTATCCAACCCCTCCTGCTCCCTGCCCCCTTACTGTGTTGCCTGGAGCACTGGTGGTTGATGGTGCTACAGCTATGCTACCACCGCTGCTGCCACCACGCAGCACAGAGCACCGGGTCAGGCCGGGCTCTGCAGTTGCACCGACCCAGAAGCTCACAGCCCCGCCGCCCAGGGCATTGCGCAGAGCGAGCAGCGGAGCGAGCAAGCTGAGGCTGCAGGCAAGGAGGAACAGCGGGGAAGGGGCCGGGGCTAGCATCCCGAGCCAGGAGCTCGGGGCCGGGCAAGACGGTCCCGCAGGCCGGATGTGGCCCATGGGCCATAGTGCCCACCCCTGATGTAGTGGAACTATTTGTAAATTCACTGATACAGTGTACGTTGAAGAAAGTTAATCAAAACAACTTCTATTATGCTTTGCAAAGGCAGCTCTCAGGAGATAGATGCACTGAGGGCCCAAAGTAGGGCATCCAATTCGAAAATCAAACTCAGGAACTAGTGGTAGAAAAAAATGCTAACGTAAGACAAATGAACAAAAGAATAAACACAACCCTTCTGAGATCTAAGGGGGGAACTGGCACAGAAGGAAAACATATACAAATATGTTTCCATGGGATCCTGGAATTCAAAGCAGATATGTTTCTAGAGTTTGATGAACTCAATAAGTGGGTGTGAATAGCTTCTGTTTCTTTATACAAGTTATAAATTTCAGTATAGTTTGTAGGAAAGTCTGTCTGCCTCTGCCTATATACATGTGTACACATGCATACACACTCTCTTTCTCCTTTCAGGAATAAAACACAATGTTTGGAATTCCTGGAAATTCAAAGTTAAGGTTACACTTTAAAAAAAAAAGACAAAGATTAGAAAGCATGAAAATGCGGTCATCCAAGCATCTGAACACTGCACCTGTTTCCATCCACAGCGCAGTCTAAAACTCCAACTTCAAAACTCACAAACTCACTGGATTACTATTTATATTACAGCAGTCTCCAACCACTATCCAGGTCCAATTGTGCTAGGAATTGTGAAACTCATATACTAAAAGATAGAATTAGCAGTCTAAATTTACAAGAAAGACAAATTGTAAGAGGGGAAACAGAGGCATGAAGAGGTAAAGTGTCACATAGCAGGGCAGTGGCATAGCTGGAAACAGGGCCGGCTCCAGGGTTTTTGCCGCCCCAAGCGAAAAAAAAAAAAAAAAGCTGCGATCGCGATCTGCGGCGGCAATTCGCTCCAAGTGGGAGTGAGGGACCGTCCGCCGAATTGCCACCGAATAGCTGGACGTGCCGCCCCTCTCCAGAGTGGCCGCCCCAAGCACCTGCTTGGCAAGCTGGTGCCTGGAGCCGGCCCTGGCTGGAAACAGAACCTACCTCTCCTGACTCTCAGACCAGTGCACTGCCAGTGTAATAATAACTGCATCTCAGATCATAATTTCTTTTCCCACTAAAGCAGCATTTGAAGCATTCTATCACTCCCAGAAAAGTACTTATGCGTTCTTTAAGACAAAATTGCTAGTAAAAGACTTACCAATTCAGAACAATGATTTGTGATGATTCCCCAAAAGCATATAGTATGGATTCCAAATGTTATGATCTAGGCCTGGTTGACATCTAACACCTAATTATGTTACTTGGGGGAAGGGGAGGGGGATTAAGGCACCTGAGCGACATAGTTAAAATGACCTAAGCATCGGTGTAGACAGCGCTAAGGTGACGGAACTATTCGTCCATCAACCAAGCTACTGCCTCTTGGAGGGTTGGATTAATTACAGAAATGGAAAAACACCTTCTGTCACTGTAGCAAGTGTCTATGTTACAGTACTATAGTGATACTTTGTATCAGCTGTAGTATAGACATAGCCTCATTAGTCTACACATGCAGATGCTATAAATATGATCCCAGAGTCTATGCCAAGTGCTTTGCACTGTTCTCATCAAGTGTGTGTAAGGAAAATAGCTGGGAGGCATAGAACTGATACCCCACCCCTGGGTGGAAGGGTGGTCCTAGGAGGTTGGGTAGGTGACCATGCCATCCTTTTGCCCCAGCAATCCCTGGCAACTAGAATGGCTCTTTGGGGCTATAGGCAGCAGAGTGTAATTTAGAGCAGCACTGAGGATGCTCTAAATGACAATGGGAACAAGACCAGCCCCAACCCAGGCCTCAGACTGGAAGATTGCAGATGTAATTTTATCCCAGCTTCCCCTCTTTACCCTAGTTGTACCAACCATAACTTGACTGCAGTTGAGAATATGACCCATATTGGGATCTACAAACCTCCTAAAGGGCCCAAGCCACAAGATGTTAAGCCCGTTCAACTCTCAATGTTTGTCCTTTGAAAGTATCTCACTACTCTGTGAATGCAGAGACAATGCTTGCTGCTAATCTGTATACCTCTAAAAACACTGGTTCCTAGAGGAGTCGACTGAGATCTGATATAGTGATGAAATTCCCAATTCTTATTTTTCTGAGACGCATCAACACCCATGGTGATAACTTCTTTGATGCAATGGCCCCAAATCTTTTCTCCACACTTTCTGAAGATAATCTTAGTGAACCCCCACATAGAGCTATTCATGTCCTGGAACTTATTTCTGGACTGCCTGTGGCTCCAGAGAAGCCCCCCATGATGGAGTAACCACTACTTCCTCTAGACAGAAATTAAAACCTTTCTGGTCTTCAAGTAAGAAGAAGCAATCATAGTGGACTGCTGCTGGAAGCTCAAAATATCCTTGCAGATAACTCCACACTTCCAAAAAGCTTTGGGATAGAATATTTAGTAAATCTAGCAAATTTAGTAATGATTTGGTTAATAACTAGCCACAGCCATTAACTCTCTGGGACTCAAGAAACGCCTCCCTCTCCATCACCCCAATAAATCTCCGTGGTTCTCTGGTGACCTGTGACAGAAGCAGAAAGGAAGAAAACCCAAGCATCAGTGATGCCCTGGTTGTGGAACAAGCAAAGAAATTCTTCTTCTCCTTCACCATAGCAGCTTACTAGAACATCTCCACTGAACTATTCTGGACCATTAACCACATTGTTAGCGCCAATACCTCCATTCAATTCCAGAACCCAGCACATCCTACTGTGAATTATCAACCCACTTCTCAGAGGAAATCATTTAAATCTGAGACGGCCTTTCAGGACACCAATGAAGGCCTGATGACATGGTGCCTTCCCTTATTGCCCCTTCACACAGCAGGACAACATCCTAGAAGCACTATAGGAAAACCAAGCCACCACCTGCAACTCAGATCCATGCTGTTCTTGGCTAGTGAAAGCGTCAGGAATACCTTGGAACCATTACTAGCAGAGATCACCACCACCTTCTTTAGAGGGAGGAAACCTACCTCACACTTTAGAATGCCATATCCTGACCAACATTTAAGTTTAAGAGATGACTTGGCAAAATTTACCTCTCTAACTAATTCCCAGTAACTGCCCAATCCTGATCAGGACCCTAGAGTGTTAAGTAATGACAAATGCCTTTTTTGGCTACAGTTGATATAATCAAAGCTAAACAATGACTGCTCTGTTTTGTCTTGCAAAAGAATATACTCAAATGCACTCATCAGTATAAAATGACTGCTATGTAACCGTATGTTAAGTCTGTAGAAAGTGGAGTTTTTTAAGGAAGATTTTTTTTTTTACTAGCTCAAGTTTATTTGTTTGTTTTGTTTGTTTACAGAGAAGACAATTTTGTCTGAAAACATTTCCTGATGGAATTCTTGGAAAGAATTAGAATTCTTTTCTTTTAATAACAGACAAGGCCTGAGTTGACAATCTGATCCTTGAAGAGTTAAACTGAACCTGAAGTTTGCCTAATATTTGAAGACTTTTGATATATGTGGTTTTTTTTCCTGTTTGAATGGAAAAAACTGGCTTTAGGCACATTGCAGAGAGCACATTTAATAGCCTCTAATGGAAGACCAGAGTGAAGCAACAATAACCTTTCTTCCTCCATTGTCTGTAACTGATACAAACCAGAATCCTCTGTCTCTTTCTCTCTGATCTCCCTTACACTGATAAATCCATAGAATTGTCTGAACTTGCTTAAAATATACGGCATTCAAAAAAAAGAGAGCGAGAGTGAGAGAGAGAGAGAACTTCGTCCACTGTGATGTGCATGCGGAAGGTAGCCTCTTAGTTATTCTGCTCTTCTGCTGTTGAATCATCAAATCTGGATTGTAAAAGCAGGCAACACACTGTTACAGACTGTGGTAGTGGGAGTATAGCTCTCATTTGGCAACTTGCTGTTATCTGGATGTTCCCTAGAAAAGCTTAGATAAATTGGCAAAACCTTCTCCATTTCCTGTCACCAACATAATTTCATAGACTGAATAGATTAATTATCAGCATATGGGCTAATGGTAATTAAAACTCAGAGGCGTGCGTATTTGAAAGGAGATGAAAAACTACAGTCATTAGATTGGGGGTGGGGGGTAGGGAGGTGAAGTGTGGCCTACAGATGGATGCAGCCTACAGTGATACAATGTAACTCATTGCCAAGGCAAATTAGATCAAGCAGGGTAATCTCATGCTGGGATTTGCAGTCTGTGATGATTGCACTTCTGTGTATGGGCTTCTGAATAGAAATGCTTTATTAGGGTGGGCTCATCTTATTAATAATAGTTTGTTGAAATATAGCATGATTCATACAAGTATCTCAAACCACTTTATCAACATTAATGATTTAAGTCTAACAGGGAGGTAAATATTAGTATACCTGTTTTGCAGCTGACTAAACTGAGGCACATATAGAGGTTAAATTACTTGCCCATTGTACATTTTACATAATCAATTCCTTAGGACAGGACCTATCTTTTTTATAACTTGTTTATATGATGGTTGTTGCTTAATAAATAATAAGTTACAAAAATAATGAATGACAAAGCTCACCCAGCAAGTCAGCAGCAGTGCTAAGATTAGATACCAGAAGGCCGGCCTCCTAGTCATGTGCTCTAGCCATCAGACCACACTGTCTTCCCATTGCCTTAAACATTAGACAATAATGGGAGCAAATCAAATGGAAACATCATTAAAAACTCCTTTTCTGTGCTGTGAGAGAACTGCAGTATAGAGATCCCTGTGTGTGAAACTGTCTATGGGTGTGTTAAATACTGCTTTCGCTTGGGCCATTAGCCTCACTTAATATCATCCCTGCTCCAGGGCATCAACTCTTGCTTCCTGTCTTTTTGTAAGTATTATATTCCTGATCCTTGTACCACATCTAGAAGTTGATCTGTGAGATGTAAAATCTTCCTTACCATCAGCAGGACAATTCAGACACACAGGAATGTGATCTCTAAGTGAGAATGATCCCCCATATCTGGAATGAAGTCTTCATGCATCCCATAGGTCTGGCTACGCATGACCACTCTTTTACCAATGGATATTAGAGAACAACAATTGTCAGATCTGGCTTCACTCCCAAGTCGTGCATGGCCTTTGCTGGTGCATGGTATTTGCTTTCTGTGTTCTCAGACTGACATTTCAGTACAGACCCTGACTACGAGAATAGTGCTGGCAGCTGGAATAGTGTAGGGTGAAGTGCTTTTTCAGTATTTCCTATCTGTTAGCTACCCTTCATTCTATAACCTGAGTGAGTGTGTGTGTGCACAAAAAAGTAACAGCTAGAAAATATCAAAATAATGTTTTCCTTTCTAAAGTGACTGCCTGTTGTTTTTCTCTCATATTTTGAGTCCATCTGTGTCTTCCCTGGCTATGGATATGCAGAGATGTCTGCCTAATTTTGTATGAGTGAGTATTTACTTCGAAGGGGAAGTTGGAACCTGCCAAGGAATAATTGTCAAGGCCCTTTTTTGTTTTCCTTTTTATATCTGTTATTTTTGAACTAAAAGGGTTTGGCTCTCCTGTCTCACCAGTGTAAATCTGGATTAAGTTCATGGAGTTACAGTGTAGACACCAGTGTAAAGAGAATCAGGCCCTTAAAGCACAAGACAAATGTATCCCCCCCACAGCATATCCATGTACTTTATTTGATCATATACAAAGACTGGGTCTACACTAATTCTTTTTCTTCCTCCCTTCCTTCCCCCTTCAACATATTTCTAACAGTATGGCAGCTCCACACATGATAGCAATTTCAGAGGGCTACATTAGACAAGTCCCCTGGGTACAGCCAGTCTTTTAACCAATGTGTCTTCTAGACCTGGTCAGGGCAGAGCAAGATGACACAGATGTCGTGTCTCGTATACTAGCTCTTCCACTAGAGCTAGTACTAGTGGAGCTGCCCTGGTATTAGAGTAATGGCTGAACGAGTCCTGCACCCTGCCTGGAAAATTCTTTTCGTGAAAGCTGAATCATGGTATAAAGAAAAACACAAACAATATTTCAGTAAATTTTTCAATCTGAAATAAAAAGAGTGGCATTATCAGCCGGAGTTGTCACTTATTGAGGGTATTGATCTTGGCACGATCTAGGTGCAGAATACCCAATGAAGTCAAATAGGTATTATGAGTCAACTTCTGTGTTCTGCTATACTGGTGTAATTCTGGGGCAACCCTGATAAAATCAAAGCAATTACTCCAAATTTACACCAGCTTAACGGAGAGTAGAATTTGACCCATTATGTGCGGATGATTACAGGGTACGGTTCTTTTCGCTGTCACTGGACAGTAATTGAAAGGATAATTGTAAAGTTGATTGCAGTGATTAGTCCTGATGTTTTTGAGGCCATTTCTTTTCCTAATCCAGGATGTGGTATATAATAGCTTTTGAAAAGTTATTGATAGCAAGGAAATTAGGCATCATATCCATCCATTATTCTTAATGTGTGACACAGTATGGTGTGTGCTGTTCACAAAGCAGGACAGCTAGATGCCTTAACGACAACTAAAAGCAGGATTCTAATTAAGTTACAAGATTTTGAAAATGACAAAACTCCCATTGGCTTCAATAAGAACAAGATCAGACACCAGATTTTGATATATACAGTACAAGCTTGCTCTTGTGATATTTCCAACCCAATTTTGCAGACCAGGAGGTTTAGGACTTTACATAGTTCAGATAAGGTTCAGATAAGTACCCAAACTTTGATATGATTATCAGAGCCCAAGCTCTGAAACTTTAGAGGGTCACTCCTCCGTACAAATTACCCAACTGACTTTTGGTTCTTTGCTTTGTCAGTTCAGTTCTATTGATCTCATTTATCACAAGGCAGCCAATAGTATTAAAAAGCAATATGTTCCAACTCTGCAAGAGATGTGAAGCATTTCCTGAGAGAAGGGGCTTGCTTAATACCTACAGAAAACCATGTCACATACTGACAACACTACCCGCTAAAAATGTTGCAGGGTATGGTAGGCAACTCAATATGTGACTTAGCTGCTTTGTGGGAGGGAGGTCTGTTACTGTGATAATTAGGATTATGAGGTCTTGATGGAAGGCAAAATCTTTCATCCAAATCTCTCAGCTGTATTTTTTTTTAAAGAAATATTGCTCTTGGTTATGTTTTTTTTCCCTTTTGTTTTGAAGTTTACATCTAGAAGCTGCCATTCATTCTTAATAAGTGAAAGTAGTTTATTTGAAATAAAAGGGCACTGTGATATGAGATGCTCAAGCTGAATAAAATGCAAATAGTAAACTAACAACATAAATGTTTTTGCTCTCTCAGGACCAAATTCTATTCTCAGGCACACCAATATAACATCTGGTTTAAATTTCCAGTGTGAGAGAACTTTGTGCATAGCACTGGAAATACAGAATCATGTGATTTAACTGAAAGACTGGGTTAGATTCTTATCACAGTTACACTGGTACATAGCTAGAGTAACTTGCAGATTTACATTCATCTAAATGTGATCACAGTTTGACCCAATATGTTTAAAATGCAAAGCTATCGCATCTTAGCTACCAATGGTATGCAACTGAGCATTACGTAAGCAGCTTAGTATCTAGTAGTGTATCCTATATATAACCCTTTCTAAGATTCCTTTCTGGATGAAATGGCAAGTCTTCTTCCTAGAGGTGTATTCTCTGGGTTTGCAAGAGCTCCTTCTTAAAGTCCCACCACCAAATGGAAGGCAAGGTTTCCTATGAAGGTGTTAGATTCTCTCTTGGTACTGTTAGATCATTCCTACCAGATAAAATTAATCTGCAGGATTCATGCTTTGAAGAGCACTATATTTGCTTTGGAACATAACAAGTGGCAGGTATTTTCAAAACAAAATTAGGTTTCCATACAAGGTTAAAAATATTCACTAGGCCCTCTCCTGTGTCAAACTGCAAAGCTGAATACTGCCATGTTATCAATACAGCTAGTATATTTTTCAGAAACAAAGTATAAACATGTAGCTAATGCACTTAATATAACTTTGCTGAGGACTTTTGCTTCCTTTCTTGGTTATGGTTATGAGAAAGTGTTTGTTTAAATGGGGGGAATGAATAGATTCCCCAGACTCCTCTCCTCTGCCAGCACACACATGCCTCTCTGCATGTTGTGTAACAGAGGGTGAAAAGGAAAACAAATGTGGATCCTCTTTTTAAAATATTTGCAGCATACCACTGCTTCTCCCTCCTGTAAATGTACACTTAAGGCATGATCAATAGGAGTTTTACCACTGACTTCAACAGAAGTCAGGTTTAGTCTCCCAGAATAATCAGAAAAGTCTTTGATCTTAATTTTGCTTTCACACTGGCATGAATCCAAAGTAACTCCACTGTGTCTCTCCTAGTGCTTTTATGTAAATGTTGAATAGGATGGTGGAAAAGATAGTAATCTGTGGAACTCCACAGGTGAGAGCTCTGGAGGTAGAGGTACAGTTTCCCACTACAAGCCACTGGCATTATTAAAAATGGAATGGTTTGAACTATTTGATTCTAGTTGCCACTGATACCCACTGCTTGGTCTCTGATATGCCCCAGCAGGAACTCATGATTGGCAGTATCAGATGCTATAGAATGATCCACTACAATGAGTATGGATGTTGCCCATTGTCCATGGCTCATGGGAGATCATTCAACAGTGGGAACAGCACCATCGCTTTGGTGCCTCTATGTTTCCAGTGTGAATCCAGGTTGATAGTAATTAAAACTTGTTACCATCTGAAGGCTGTTTGGTAGCATGTGGGAAATGAGTTTTGTGATCACTCTCCAGTGGATAAGTGACACATAAAAAAGCTACTACCATAAATGTCATGAACTGGCAAACTTGTTGATAGTCCTTAGGGACACCGAGGATTTGGATAGGCCTGGACATTGAACACTCCTTTCAATAATATAATTAGTACATCCAAGCTATTGTTGCGGCATGTTGGATACACCTACACTGCAAAAAAATCCCTGTGGCAGTGAGTCTCAGAGCCCGATTCAACTAACACAGGCTAATGGGGCTCAGGCTATGGGGCTAAAAGTAAGAGTGTAGATGGGCTCTGAGACCTACTCCCGCCTCCAGGTTTCTGAACCAGACCACCAGCCCAAGCAGAATGTCCACACTTCTATTTTTAGCCCTGTAGCACAAGCCCTGTGAGCCCAAATCAGTTGACCCAGGCTCCAAGACTCACTGCCACAGGTTGGTTGGTTGGTTGGTTTGCAGTGTAGACATCCCCACTGACACTACTGTGCACTATGGAGAGGGACCCACACAACTTGCTGTATCTGGTCTGAGGGTAAGTAGAGTGCTTCAGTCTCTAGCCAAGTCAAACCAGCATCCTTCACCAAGCACCAAAAATTCACACACAAATAAAGTAGCAGGCTTGATGTTGATCTACTGCTTTTCCTCTTGTCTCCAATTTCCAGCCCTGGTGTCTCTCACAAAAGGTCTTCTAGTTACACAAGAGAGCACAAAATAGACAAATTACTTTCTAACAGCCACATGGGTACTATCACCAGCTCCTCAGGAGTCTGATTCAGAAGACAATACGACAATTGTATTTATTAGCTCTGGATCCCTTTGATCTGAACTTCTATTTCATCTCTGTATGTCAAACATCTGTGGATGATGATCCCTTAAAAACTCTGGCAGCTGGCTAGAAAGCAGATGCAAGTGAATGCATCTGCATTCCAGATAGCTAAGCTGTATGAGTGACTTTGCTGATGTGTCTGAGGAACACACTACCTGTCAGCTGTTTGACAGGATGAATTGTAAGGAAGATCCAGGAGAGACTATTGGAGAAAGGCCATGGCACAATTCAAAAGCATTTTTTTCTTGCCACTCCTCTCTTTTTATGTATTTGCTCAGACTGCTTGAGTTATTTCTCCTCCATCATATAAGGGAAGTGCTGGTGAAAATTAACAAAACAGCAGGTACAGCCCCAAGTATTGATTTTTGAATAATTTCTTTGGATATTGAATATACAATCACACTCTTTTTCAGATTATCTCACTACCCCTGTGTATTAATCCAGGAGTACTCATGCAGATAAAGTATTTCTATTTTGCTCTGCTACTGATTTATAAGCAATATGATCTCCACTACAACTAGCTTCTCTATGACCAATTATGTATTTTCCAGACGAGAACATTATTGTTTATTTTAGAGATGTTCTTTTCCTGAATTGTTTTCTTTAAGCTGCTTTGTTTCATTTTATTATACAGAGCTTGGTAATTAATCTACCCTATTGAGGAATAAAACATCAGCAATAGTTTTCTTTCCATTTTTGGGCTAAGTCCAGGTTAACCTGAAACCCAATTGCCTTTTTAGACAGCAACAAAGAAGGGCAAATAATGAGAATTATTTGTGACTATATCTAAGGCTTTTGCATTTGAGTTTGCGGCTCTTTTTGTTTCACTTTCATGGATGTTTGTGTGAGCAAAGTTTTGTTGGCACAAATGGAAGTATAGAGTGAATTTCAGGCTCATAGCAGAGATTCATCTCCAAATTTGTTTCTTGATTAACGAAATTCATTCTGGCAGAATCAGAGATTTTTTTTAAAGGTCAAGTCATTCAGGCAGTGAACAGAAACACTACTATGTATATAATAAAAAGGCACAGTCCTTGCCCCAAGGATCTTACAATATCTGAGGAGAACACACTGAGTTCAAGAGATTGCTGATAACTACTAGCATTTTTATTAGGATCTGATGGCCTTATATTGATGTTAGTGTTTGTGAGCCTAATGGAAGAAGTATTTTTTGCAAGAGGAATTTGAATGAGAGAAGTTAGGACCTGGTACACAGGAATACAAGACTTTTTCAGGCCTCAGCAGTAAATAATGAATTAGAATAGGAAAAGGAAGAGAAGGAGATGTTGAAGCTGGCATCAAGCAACAATAGAGATATAATGGGATGGAGTAGTGCAAAACCTTGAAGAGGTAGACAAGAACTTTCATCTTAATTTAGTAAGGGCTTTGAAGGGTGGGAGTTACACGATAGGAGTGTTGGACAGGAAGAAAAATTTGTCTACTTCTTTCTGGAAGGGACCAAGCTGGGGAATAGGGAGGCCAGTGAGATATCTGGATTCTAAGATATGGAGCTATGGGAGTGATTTTGGAGTGACAGGTGTAAAATAGTTGAGAACAGTGTTAGCAGAGAGCGAGAACTGAACTTCACCTTGACAAAAAAAGGCATTTTACTCCTATTTCTTTTCACTAGAGTATCAGCATCTTCTAGGAACTATTGTACACCATTCACTAGCACAGCTCTTCAAAAGCAGCAGGAATCCCGAGAAGCTCAAATAAAAGCTTTATTTTTGTGTAGGAGAGGCTGCTGTGATCTGAAGTTTCCCTGCTGTGACAGAAAGGAATCCAACTGTCCTAATGCCTTGAGCCACTTTCAGTGAGAAACAGCTGAACCCCCAGGCAGAGACATAGTAAAGAAAAAACAGCACTGTATTTCAGCTGAGAGCTCAGCTGAACGATATCTGTGCCCAATCCATATTCTAAAATAAGGAGTGAGGGCAGCTCAGCTTTCTTGTAGCTTTCACTTCAACTTTACTGACAGGTCAAAAAACCGCTCTTTTTCTTTACTTTCCCTCGTCCCCCAGCCTTTTTCTTTTGGTTTCTGAAATATTCTTAAAAGGATCAGGAAATGGAATTAGTGTGTATAAATAGTAATACTCCTTTCAGATAATTTATCTGCTCTCAGGTAGTTTAACAGCAGCCATCAATAGGGCTGCAGTTTTGTAACTAAGAGGAGAATTTGATTCAGTCACTTTAAAAGTGCCATGACTCAAGGTAACATGAAGGTTCCTGACTCATTTAAGCTAGGGATTGATAACAAAGTGGACTGACTAAAATAAGAGACCATCTTTCACCTTCATTCAAAAATTTGGACTGTTCCTTTTCAGAACTTTCAACGAAGTCTGGTTGTGTTTTTCTTTCTTTCACCGTTTTTCATTTTCAGATCCTTCTGTGCTTGTGCTTCCAGCCAGGCTGCTCTTGTGATATTTTTGGAAGTAGCAAGTACTGGAAAGGTAAGGGGAAAAATTCTGTTCTCGTGAGATTTTTCAGCTCATTTTGCCAAGCCAAGAGGTTCAGATTAGCATTGTTTTGTGCTAAGGCACACTGTGAGATGCAAGAAATTCAGATACATGTGACGTTGTGCAGTCTATATGGTTTTATAAAAACATGATAATAAGTGAATATAATGTAACTGGGATAGTTTTATAAAGATTTGGTAATAGGTGAATATAAAGTGAATATGCTTCGTGCAAAAGGTCTCTTGTAAGGTATCATTACAAAGCTCATAATCTACTGAGTGTGATCATCCTATTTGTAGAAATGTACCACTCTTGTACCTAAAACTAGAAATATAAAACATAACTCTGAGGGCCTATTGTAATTATGTAAAGTGTGGGCCATTAATGATGGTTTGGAATCTTGATGACTCCCATTAACCAGGACCATTGTCTGCAGATGGCCGTGTTTACCTGTTAGTCTTCCTGTATATGTGTGTGCTGGCAAGTGGGCAATGAAGTCTTGCAGTGACATGTGATCATGTCACCTGAACTGGAATGCATCTTTAACCTGGTGCTTTTCCAGTGAGGGGGGGTGAAAACCCAGAGGGACAAAGGGTTCCTGCCTTATGCAAAAGATATATAAAGGGATGGAAGAGAACAAAGGGAGAGAGGAGCCATCATGAAGAATCCCCTAGCTATCACCTGAGCTGGAACAAGAGCTGTACCAGGGGAAAGAATTGTGCCCAGGCCTGGAAGGTGTCCAGTCTGAGAAAAACTTACTGAAGCATCTCTGAGGGGGAGATTATCTGTATTTAGTTTGATTAGGCATAGATTTGCGCATTTTATTTTATTTTGCTTGGTGACTTACTTTGTTCTGTCTGTTACTACTTGGAACCACTTAAATCCTACTGTCTGTTTTTAATAAAATCACTTTTTATTCAGTAATTTACTCAGAGTATGTATTAACACCTGGGGAGCAAACAACTGTGCATATCTCTCTATCAGTGTTATAGAGGGTGAACAATTTAAGAGTTTGCCCTGCATAAGCTTTATGCAGGGTAAAACGGATTTATCTGGGTTTAGACCCCATTGGGAGTTGAGCATCTGAGTGCTAGAGACAAGCACACTTCTGTGAGCTGTTTTCAGGTAAACTTGCAGCTTCGGGGCAAGTGATTCAGACCCTGGAGTCTGTGTTGGAGCAGGCGGGAGTGTCTGGTTCAGCAAGACAGGGTGCTGGAGTCCTGAGCTGGCAGGGAAAACAGGAGCAGAGGTAGTCTTTGCACATGGGGTGGCAGCTCCCAAGGGGGTTTCTGTGATCCAACCCATCACAGTTCATTTCCTGGCTCTGCTATGAACTTCTGATATGAGCTTGAGAAAGTTAGATTTCTCCGTGCATCAGTTTTCCCTATCTATAAACTGGGGATAATATTTATCTCTTCACAGGAGTGTGAGAAGATAAATTAATTTGTTTGCTAGGCACTCAAATATACAGTTATGGAGGCCATAAAAGTATTTTAGAGAAATAGTTTGGCCAAGTTTTCAGCCACACGTTAGGCTTTAATTGCACTAAAAGATGTGCTCTAGTGACTGCTTGCTGGTTTATCTAGTGCCACTGGGTGCTTCAAGCAAGGCCTGAGGAAGAGATGTTGCCCAGGCTGGCCTATAGTGCAGCTTATGGTGGTCATCTTCTTCCTGTACATACAGAGTGAGGACAAACCTGATCAACTGCAGATTTTTACTGCCAAGTGAGTTGTATCCAGTTGTCAAGAAAGAGATGAGTTCAATCAAATATTTTGGTGGTGCTGACCTATTTTTTTAAAAAACTAATAAACTTTCAATGCAAACTAAGTAGCTTTTGAAAAGTTACCAAAAAAGTCCTGGGCATTGCACATTTTCATCACATATTGTAAATTTGCCTAAAATCTATGTTTCCAACCCTTCTTCTCTGTATGCTCTTAATCATTCATTTATATCAGTGTATATGACTGTAAAGTGTCTATCTGGAGCTCTAGATGCCATAAAATCTTAAACACATAGACATATCCATCTGGATCTATAGTTTTTTTGTGGTACTTTTAAATATATTTTAAAAAGTATCACAAAAAAATCTCACAACCCACTACAAATAAAACCCTCCCTTTAGCCCACCCTCAAACACCCCAGGCCCTAAAGGAAAGGATGGGGAGAACTAGAGTGTGTGAGTTACTCAGCTGTTCAGTGGCTGGAGAACTGATTAGTTAGGTCTTAGGTTTGTAAATACTGTGCTGAAATCAGTTCATTTTGTGAATTGTGACATATTGTGTCATATTTTATTTTTTCACTCCTCTCATGAAACTACTGGACCAAATTAGGCACAACAAGCACTCCTGTCTGCAAGGGACTCTCAGCCTCCTTCTTGCTTAAGATTTAGTTAAAACAAAAATTAAATACTTTTTTTTTTCAACCACATTTCTGGCTAAAAAGGAAGAAAACTCTGCAGAGTTTTGCTACAAACAATTGTCTGACATAGCCAGCATCTTTGGTACAGCTGGGGGGAATTCCAGGCTTCTGAAGAGTCTTTTTGGCATTCCTAACTGATTCAAAACACCAGCTTCAACTAAAGTATATGCTTCTTATGTATCACTGTCCAAGTGTATCCATTTCTTTCTGACTGATTTGCTCTCCTTGGGTCTGATTCAGCTCATACTATTAGCATTGTCATGATTTACTATTTGTAGCACAGTAATGGCTAGAGGTGCCATCTGAGATCGGGGTCCCAGGGTGCTAGGCACTGTACATGCACATGATAAGAGACAGTTCCACTAGTTATACACGTGTGTAAGTCAATTGATTTCAGTGGAATTACTCCTGATTAATGCCAGAATTATGGTCTTTCCGTCTTCAGTGACTGGGTCCTTTTTTTTTTTTTTTTTTTTAGCCATAGAACAAACCCTTTCCATGCACATTTATCCAATCTGCACATACAAGTACATGTTTCTGTGTAGGTCTGGGACTTTAAAAAAAACAAACAAACTTGTCCCCATATTCATTTTGCTAAGGGTATGAAAACATGACTCCTGGAGTGCAAGATTCAAAGCACAAAATTCCACCTGTAGACTCAACTGCAGTTCTTCTTCTCTCCCCTTCCTAAAAAACGGTTGTGCCGTGTTTCTCCTGCAGAATGGCGGCTCTATTTTCTTGGAAACGGCGACTTTCTATCACATGTCAGTGAATGATTTCTATATATTAGGGACCTGGATGCCCTCAACCCTTGCTGAAGTGAATGGGATCTGAGGGAGTCCAGTATTTCCCTTAACATCTGGCAGGATCCGGTCCACAGTCTGGGGAGTCTTTTGGGGTCCTGTGGACACTATGGCCCAGTCCTCAAAGGTATTTAGGTATCTAATTCCCATTTATTTAAAATCAATGGGAATTAGCAGTCTAAATACCTTTGAGGATTTGGCCCTATATAAATATCAATTGTTAATGTAATTTTTGTTATTGGTCTAATGATAGCTTCTAGGTAACTTCATTTCTGCTTTATTCTTGAATGGACTTTGCACTTCTGAGCTTTGCTTCTTGTGGATGTGTGCTGTTCATGTTAAATAACATTTTACTATCAATTGCTTCCTGTGTTGGATACTATGCTGGCCTATTCACCAAAAGCGTTTTCAGCCCAAATGAAAGGCTTCTTCACAGGACTCTGACATAACAGCTCTCCACATGTTTTTCTACACATGATTCTGCTACATTTCTTGAAGGCATTATTGGTTTGCTTTAATGCAGCCCTGCCAAACTGTGCCCTTTAAGCCATTTATTGCTAGTGACTGCTAAACCTGTGCCCATCTGATAAAGCTGCAGAGCTATCAACACTAACAAAATCAAATTTAAAAAGGAAATGTTTTCAGCTTTCAGCACTCCCCTGAGAATCCCATCTGATCAATGTATAAAACAAGTTCTTATAATATATAAACCATTAGAGTATTTCACTTAACAAATACATCTTTGTGCCAGATTTCAAATCAGTTGTAATACTTCATAGTGAGGAAGTGTTTTACATGAAATAATATATTATATGCTAATGGTAAGAAGCAGGGCTAGATTTTTAGCTGGTGCAAATCACTATAGCTTCATTCTAGTTAATGAAGTAATGGTGATTTACGCCAATTGAGGTGTTGCTAGGAAGAAAATTTGTAGTTATTTCCATTACAACATAGTTAATTTCACCATTGTAAGAGATGGCTAATTTATCTTCTTATAGATCCAAGTATCATAGAGACAATTCTGAAAGGTGTTGAGTTCTCTCAATTTCCAGTGTCGTTAGTGGGAGTTGAGCATGCTTTGCATCTGACAAAATCAGGCCCTAAACAGCAGCACTGGTCATAAGTTCCCTTGAATCCCACGTATCATTTTATAGATAATCAATTGTTTCTTCTGTACTGGGTACATGTTAATTGTTTCTTCAAGCTACCATTGTTGTATGTAGTGTTGTTGTAGCCATGTTGGTGCCAGAATATTAGAGACACAAAATGGATGAGGTAATATTTTTATTGGACCAACTTCTGAAGTTGGTCTAATAAAAGATATTACCTCACCCATCTTGTCTCTCTTCAAATTCAGACCTATACAGCTGTCGGTAGCTTGATTTCTACTGAATCAAGTTGACCTAATTTGAACTGACCAGTATTTCATCCTCTAAACAACCACAAGTTCACATAAAAATGTTTACAGCATACGTCAGTCTAATACAGTCAACTCCAATTTTAGATGGAGACTAAGTATATTAAGCCATTGGTAGTCCCTTCCTTGTATTAGTGCTTGCGGTTAACTGGAAAGGTGTACTTAAAAGTCTTGTCTCATGCGCCTATTTAAGTGAGATGGGACACAGGATCTAGCGTAGAAGGATTATCCTGTTATCTGACATTTGGTACAGATTGCCAAAAGGCATCACCATCATTACAGATGCCCTACACTAGACTTGAAATCAGTCCTGCTACGGTGTAGGGCATAGGCACCAACTTTTCCCAGCGCTGGTGGGTGCTCGCCCCTGGCCCTGCCCTGACTCCACCCCCATTCCAACTCCTTCCTCAAAGTCCCCGCCCCAACTCCGCCCACTCCCTTCCCCTATTAGACCCCTTTCCTAAATCCCCACCCCAGCCCCACCTCTTCTCAGAAGAGCTTTTCGAAGGCACAAATGACATTTAGGTGCCTAACTCCCAGTGAAAATCATTTTATCTTGCAATCTGTAAGTATATACATTACAACAGCATTCAAAGGCCCCAATCAGATTGGGGCCTCATTGTGCTATACACTGTAGAAACACACATCAAGAAACAGCCCCTGCCCCAAAGAGCGAACAATCTAGAATGGGTCAGAGATGGAAGGTAAGTAGGAAATCAAAGAATGGACGAAGAGAATAAGCATGGAAAGACATACACAACCTTTCGGTAAATTCATGTAATGTATCTCTATGTCTTTATTTTATTGTATTTCCCTGGCAGACATCTTACATCTCTATTATGGCTAGGGGATGGCTATCTTGAGCACTTACGTTGTAATATTGCTGGCTTCTCTAGATTCTATACCTAAATAACTTCAGAAAAATTGAAGAGGGCCAAAGTCAGCAGGAACTGCAAGTGTTCTGCACTTACTGAATTTGTCCCAAAGAATATGACCTAAAATTACAAACATATTTAGAAAACTCCCTACAACTGGAGCCTGTTTTCCCCCAAAACTCTGCCTTAATTGGAGAATTATTCTTTGAAAAATATTTCTAAATGTCAGTAACTATGCACGGATCCCAGCACAAGCACCTCAGTTTCAATACTTCTGCAGCAAGGGAGGCTGGTGGTGGCCCAAATTATTTGATGGGAGGAGTCAAAGAGTCACCTCACTAACCCTCTCCAAAATCATAATGCCAGCAACTTTTGCCCCCTGATCTGGAGTGGTTTTAATTAGTAACCTAATAGTGAGAGGCTCTGTAGCCCACTATGATGTCCTGAACCAGGGGTAGTCAATAGCCAGATTGTGGGCCAAATATGGACCACTAAACGTTTTTGAACAGACCTAAAAATATTTTTATTTACTTATTATTATCATTATTGTTATTATTTTCTCTGGAGTCTGAACCTTGACTATACGTTGACCAAGAAATTTGGAGCTTGACTAAAAAAAAAATTGAATACCCCTGCTGGAACCATTCAGGCTCTAGATTCCCACTCCCTAGGTCAGCTAAAGCTGGGGGAAAAAACTGAGGCGGCAGAATGCACAGCCACTGTGGGGAACACCTCTCATCAGCTTGCAGTTGATCTAATAACAGCAATGGTGGGCTCTGAATAGTCCCTTTCAGACTCCCTTGGCTGAACAAATGTCTACACCACAGAAGTCTTTAGGGATGGGACATGAAAGCTGAAGGGGAAAATGGAAGGATCCTGAAAGGAGTACGCCATACCCTTCCAAAAAAAATTAAATAGGATCCAGAAATAGACCCATATTAGTAGGTAACAACCTCTTTCCATCTTAACTGTTCTTGTAATTTTTTTGTTGAGTATAATTAAATGCCACACAACCCCAATATATACAGTTACCAGTGCTGTGGCTAGTATTAGCTGCAAACTAATTTCTAAAACATTTTGCCTATACTTCTTCAGAATAGTGGAGATTTAAGTTCAAAACCAGTCATTCTTTTAATATATCCATCATGACATTATGATTAAGTAATTTGGCTCTTCACTTTGTTTACTGTTTTATTTCCGTTGCTAAGGGATTGGTAAACTGGAAGTGTTTTCACTGACCTTTCAGAATCACAGATTAGTTTATTACTTACTTATCTGAGTCTGTCACTCCATGCTGTAAACTAACTTGATAACAATTTTCATCTCCACTGCATCGTACTTGTGCAGTGTAGGTGTACTGTGTGTTTAATTTTTATGCTCCGTGTGGTTTTTTTCCACTTTGATTAAGAAGGTGCTTGAGTATTTGATAATGTGCCCAGATCAGCAAGAGGTATTTCATGGTGCAGCTTCCAGCATAAAGGGTCCTTGATTGGAGCCTTTACACAGAATTGTAATAATTATTAATTATTATTATTTTCCCAGAATCAGTGACCCACATTGCAGCAGCATTACTTTAATGACCTTACCAAACCTGAATGTCATTTTACTGAAGTATATGTACTCCCAATGGTTTAGCCAAATAAACTGAAACCTTTTTAAAATTTAAGTATAGTGCCGGTTTGCTAAAGGGAACATTTCCTCATTCAAAACTGTCTTCTAGATAAATCTATAGAAAATGTTCAATAGTTGATTCCTTAGGAATCTGGACAAGATCAAGTCTGAGTTCTGAGTACCACAGTAATCCCATAAGTCAGCAGTTCTCAAACTTTAGCAATCTGAGGACCCCCATTTTGATTTAAAATTTTTCGTGGAGCCCCAAACCCCCAGCTCAGCCCCAGATCCTACGCCTCACTCTACACCTTCCCCCAAGGTCCCATCCCCACCCCATCTCTTCCAGCCCCTGCTCCACCCCGTCCCCTCTCTTTCCTGCCTCTTTCCACACCCTCCCATGGGCACGCCCGGTCCCCCCTCCACCCTCTCCCTCCCAGCACCTCCTGCACGCTGGCGAACCAAGGGTATTCCAGGGGGTCCGCTGGCCCCGCTGATCAACTCCTCCCTCTCCCTCCCTCAATTCCTCACTCACCCTCCAAGTGCCTCCTGCATGCCGCTGAACAGCTGTTCCTCGGTGTGCAGGAGGCATTGGGAGCAGGGGAAGGAGTAGAGGGAGAAAGCGGGAGAAGTTGATCAGCAGGGCTGGCTGACTCCCTGAATTCTGGGGGCCCCAGTTCGAGAAATGCTGCCATAAGTAAATAAAATCAGTCAAAGGGTATAATTTTAGATTCAGAATTGTTTAAAAACTGGGACACTGACTAAGTGTCTGGTTTTGCTATCAGTGGTGGACTATAGTATAATACTGTGAGTAGGATGACATCTACAAATCCTCCAGGCAAGTTGAAGAGTGTACAGCAATATGCTTTACAATACATGTTTATTTTACAATGCCATCATTAGGTAGCACTTCACTCTACATGGTAAGAGGGAAGAAACCAAAACAAATATATACAAACATTTAGGCACCTTGTGTCTTTTATTATGAAGATTTCAAATTAATTTTAAGCTAGAGATAGGGCAGCCTTGAAATGTTTCCTTCACCTGGTAGCACCAAAATACATCTCAGGTAATCCACCAAAGTGTAGATTTGGAAGTTTGTTGCAAATCCCAAAAGTGACAATGGGTGGATTAATTACCTGTTTATTAGCCCAAACTTAAATACAATAAAATTAAAGGGAACAGAAAGCTCAAAGTCAGAGAAACATTGCTTTGAGCAGAGTCTTAGAAAACTGGAGAAGTTCCACAGGTCTGGATAAAAAGCTAATGAAAGTATATAAAAAGGGGTAAATAGCATGACTTGGGTAACTTTAAGCCAATTAGCTGACATATGTCTCTGGCAAAATGATGGGAAGGGTAATATGGGTAATATGGCAATCAGAAAAGAATTAAAGGATGGTAGCATAATTAATGCCAATCAACATGGTTATATAGAAAATAGGTCTTGTGAAACAAACTTTGTATCCTTGTGGTAGCCAAGTTGGTCCCAGGATATTAGAGAGACAAGGTAGGTGAGGTAATATCTTTTATTGGACCAACTTCTGTTGGTGGAAGATAAGCTTTTGAGCTTATGCAGCCCTCTTCTTCAGGTCTGGGTAAAGCACTCAGGGTATGTCTACACTTAAAACGCTACAGCAGCATAGCTGCGCCGCTGCAGCTCCACCACTGTAGCACTTCAGTATAGACACATATACTGACTGGAAGGATCCTCCTCTCAGTGTAGGTAATCCACTTCCCCGAGAGGTGGTAGCTGGATCGATGGAAGAATTCTTTCACCAACCAACTGCTGTCTACGTGGGGACTTAGGTCAAATTAACTACGCCACTCAGAACCCTGGGTTTAGTAGGCCAATGCTCAAACCACTGAGCTATCCCTCCCCCTCTACCCCCAAGCTTCTGTGTGAATTTGATGCAAGGAGCCACATACATCATATGCCACCTTCGGGCTGGCCAGAATTTCACCGGGGAGTACAGCGTCTGCTGCCTCCTGGCACCTCTGTAAGGAGCTGCTTGTTCAAAGGCAGTGGGAAGAGGAAGTCCTTCCCCCGTACCTCTCTACAACAGCCCAACAGGCCTCACTGATTCTAGCATACTAAGCTAGAATTCCTCCTGGGGACTACATCTACAACCTGCCCCTACACACACCATTCAGAACTCCCAAGTGAACCAAGGGCAGTATCTTGCCCTTTGACAGTCCCATAACATAAATGGGAGCTCTATATAAACAAGGAGCTTAATTCAGACCCCAGTTAAACTTCCATGGAGTTGTGCTCAGCTACATCAAGTCTGAATTTAGACCCAAAGTCACTTTTAAATGCTTTATCTGTGTCTGGCCATGTTTCCATTGCATATTCTGTACTGGGTTGGAAATATTGGTGAAATTCCTTTACTAGCTTCATCCTTCATGAATTTACAAAGATCAGAGGATTAGAACTGTTCCCTGCCCCAATGAGTTTACAATCTTGCTTTAAACAACCCAGCAAGATCTTCAGCTCCCATGGGACAAAATATTTTTCCTAAGATTTTCAGTGGAAGGCAGAAGAGATAAAAACTAAACAGTAGCCATCAACTAATAAATTAAACTTTGAGCCCAAAGTCTAAGCCAAGGGTTCTCAGACTTCATTGCACAGTGACTCCTTTCTGACAACAAAAATTGCTGCACGACCCCGGGGGAAGGGGGGGGGGCGGGTCAAAGCCAAAGCCCCACTGCCCAGGGGAGTGGGGGGAAAGCTGAAGCACAGGGGCTTCAGCCCCAGGAAGGGGGCCTGTAATATGAGCCCCACTGCCCAAGGCTGAAGCTAGGGTTACCATATTTAACAAATAAAAAAAGAGGACCCTCCACGGGGCCCTGGCCCTGCCAATTTCCCCACCCCAGCCCCGCCCCAACCCTGCCCTAACTCCGTCCCCTCCTCCCTTCCACTCCCAGCCACGCGAAAAGGGCTGCCCAAGCGCTACCGGCTTCACGGTTTGCCGGGCAGCCCCCAGACCCTGTGCCCCCGGCCAGCGCTTCCCCAGCGCAGCTGGAGCCTGTGGAGCAAACCGTGAAGCCGGTAGCGCTTGGGCTTCGGGCAGCCCCTATGCCTCTGGACTCTGCACCCCCGTCTGGGCACTTCCCCTTCCAGGCTCCGGCGGCGCAGGGTCCGGAGGCATGGGGGCTGCCCAAAGCCCGTAGCGCTCGGCTCTTAAACAGAGCCAAAGAGTCAGGGGAGGAGCAGAGCCGCTGCAGCCGGGGGCTGGGGTCCGGAGGCAAGGGGGCTGCCTGAAGCCTATAGCGCTCGGGCAGCTCGGCTCTTAAACAGAGCCGAAGAGTCAGGGGAGGAGCAGAGCCGCCGCGGGAGGGGAAGTGCCCTGCCGGCATTTTCCCGGACATGTTCGGCTTTTTGGCAATTCCCCCCGGACGGGGGTTTGATTGCCGAAAAGCCGGACATGTCCAGGAAAAACCAGACGTATGGTAACCCTACTGAAGCCCTCAGGCTTTGGCCCCAGACAGTGGGGCTCAGGCTTTGGCCCCTGGTGACTCCATTAAAATGGGGTCGTGACCCACTTTGGGGTCCTGACCCACAGTTTGAGGACCGCTGGTCTAAGTTATTCTTTCCAGACAGTGAAATAGGAGAGGCAATTATGATCCAGTTGATAATCTGTATATTACAAACAATTTGAGAAGCTGCTAATTTCCTGAGGGTGAGAAAAATGTTGGCTGCTGTTTTGATAGAGGCAAAATACTGTATCATGTTCAAATCAAAACAGGCGGAAGCTACTACTTTGCATGGCTTCCTGTAAGATATATGCAATGTTATCCCAAAGGAGAAAGCAGTGTAGGTAGCGCAGTAGCAGCTCTGTGAAGCTGTGTTTATTTGGGAAGCATTTCCAGTAATTATTAGGAAGGGGTTGGAGGAATAAACTTGCAAAAAATTCTCATGAGATTATAAAATTAAAAACGGGCTCTTTAATTGTAAGGAGTCAGATTCTGGCCCCTTTTATCATTCAAGAAATGCAAAGGGTCTGGAAAGCTTGCGTAAGTAGCCAGCTTGGAATTCCCCAACTGTGTGGAAAACCTCCTGCTAGTGTAGAGCCAGCATAGCTTGCTGCCCATTTCATCCCAGTCCCTCTGGTTGTTTGGAACAGCCCTAAGGTTACTATTAGTTGTGCTAGGAGCCAAAGCAAACCAATCACTGGCTAGCCTCAGGATCAGGGGATGGCAGAAAGGTGGTGAAAATCTACCTTGCCCCCAACACCCAGCCCTGCCAAACTCCGCTCCAGTGCAACTGTGGATGAAGTCCATAACTAGGGTGACCAGATGTCCCGATTTTATAGGGACAGTCCCGATATTTGGGGCTTTTTCTTATACAGGCTCCTATTACCCCCCACCCTCTGTCCCGATTTATCACACTTGGTCTCTGGTCACCCTATCCATAACACCATTGCTTCAATGAAATGGATTGATTTCTGTAAAACAACTCTGTTTATGACTTTATAAACAGAAACACACAAATAATGACACAATCTCTAAACCAGTCTCTTTTCTCTCATAGCATTGGTATTCTGTTTCTTTCATTTGTATATGTGTGGGTAAGAAACACATATATAATAAAGGGTTTCAACAGTAGGTAGCTACTTTCATGTTTGCTGGTACACTATGCTGAATATTGTGTGCATCTCAAAATGAACTCTTAAGTGTTTTATATGTTTCTAGGTGCTTCTCCTTTACACATTTGAAATTGGGTTAGAAATAAAAACTTCATCATACACATTAAAAAAGTTTTTAGGTTAGTAGAATAAAAGTCCTTCATTTAAGACAAACTCCTTGCAGAATTCAAGGAATGTGGGTCTGTGTCCAAGCAACTTGACTGATGCACCAAAAATAAAACAACACACAAAAAATAAAGCCTGAACAGTTCAGATTCTCAAAAACGCAAGGACGTTTCTGAGTTTTTAATTCTTGCCTGATTTTTAAGAGAATCAATTTAATATGACTTAGTTCTGCTCTAATACTTTCCAGTTGTGTGGATGTAGTGAGACTGTAGCCTTTAGTTCCATAGTCTTGGACATTCCACTTCTTGCAGCTTTTTTAAAAAATGAATTATTTTTAGTGAGTCATGTGCACCTGAAAGATGCTAGATGATCAGCCAAAGAGACTGCAGATCTTTCTTTATCCCCATTCTGTCCCACTAATATTAATTATTATTTATTATGGAAGGGACGCAAAGGTGACTAAGCCACTTTTACTTCTCCACTGATGCTGGGGACTGGGGACAGACAGGGAACCAGTCCCCCACCCAAGTTGGAGCAACCATATAGTTGCTCTGACTTACAGCACTGGAAGAATCCCTTAGGATTCCAACACCCATGACTGTCAGAATGCATTGTGTTCCAGCTCTCTCCCCTTGTGCTCCTCACTTGTCCCTCCTTGCTCTGGAACACCCTTGATGTGGATAGGGAGATCATGAGTGACATAAAGTGGACTACGTTGGCTTTATACAGCTGAGGCAGCATTCCCTGCTCTGCATGATTAAAGCAGTTTTACGTCTGTAATGCACCAGTGGAGCAATGCAAAGTGGGCTTAGCTAGGGTTGAGGATATGGCTCTGTGTGAAGAGCAATATCAGTAATGGAGAATGGTGAAGAGGGGCAGCAGAGTGTTTTAGCAGCAGGTTTTTATGTGCCAAAATCAGAAAATAACACTGTTTAAATGTTGATAAATGACTGCATGCTGTACTGTAGATGGAAGCAGAATTTCATTTTGGCAGTGACGTTGACAAGTGTACAGATCACCTCAGTACAAGGATTTTAGATGGCAATTTTCCGCAATGGGAAAAGAATCCTGCAGGCACTACACACAGAGAACTAAGTTTGTTGACAGTGTACCCTTTAAACACCTATAGCTGCCTGCGCTACATTTCAGGTGGCAATCACAGTTTTTGAGAAGCAAATTTTCAGAAAGTGAGGTCACTGGATGACTTGCCATTTCTGTAGCTAAAGCAAAAGACTAAAAAACGCAGAAGAAAATGTTTATTCCCTTTTATGGGGAAACGTAGGAATGACTTATTATTTCAAATGAGAATGAATAAACATAGACTCTCTTTATGCATAACATAGCACATGAATAGATCAGTCTCTAAACTATATACTTTTCTATTTGTTGTTACTGACAAAGATGAGTTATCACACTCTCTAATTTATATATGTCAGACTAGGCAAAATCATATTCTTATCTTCTAATTGTCTCCTTGCTTTGTATTATTTGCAAAGCATACCAAGCAAGAATTCAGTACATCTCAAAACACTCCCAAACCCTACTATGTCTCCAGAAATCAAGCATTAGCACTTTTGTACATGCTGGTTCTTATACTGAATGTGACAGATATTGCAACCCGCACGTAATACCTTTGAGGACCATAATATTATATTTATGAATAGTTTATGTATGATTGTGTTCTACTCCATGGAGTAGGGTTACCACAGCTCCTCTAGGAGCTAAAACAGTAGAGGGTGATTACCTCAAAGATTGTAAACATCTCCAGAGATGTTTCACCCCCTTGGGTGGTTTGCATAGACTGGTTCAGGATGAATTTCCTAGAGACTAAGAAACAAAGAAAGGGTTTTTGGTATAAAAAGATAAGCTTGAACTGACTCATGACCTTCTTCCTGATCCAGCAAACAGACAGGCCCTTCTGTCCAAGGGGAGACTCTCTCAACCATTGTGGAAGGGTCAGAAAGACTTTGGCCTACTAGGACCGCAAAAGACTGATAGGTGGGTGACTCCTGGTATGTTAGTGTGTGTTTAAATCTGTTTATTTTTATTGTGTTTTCTCTGTAATACTTTTACCTTAAGCATAAATGTGCTTGCTTATAGAGAACTGCATGGTAACTTGTAACTGCTGGCAATACACACTTCATACCCCTTGGAGAGAAGGCAATGCACAGGCACTGACCATTAGGCAGGCTGGTTTGGTGGTCAGTATAAGGCAGGGAGCTGTGCAGTCTTTAAACCCCTGGTCAGAAGGGAGTGGGACATGGTCTACTCCAGGAGTACCTGACTGGGGTACTCCTGGAGTAGACCATGAAGGAGGAATATAGGTGCAGTTACCCTGAAACTGTGACACTGAACACACAAATGTCCTGCTTTGCCACAAGTAGCTTTTGAACTTGAATAGGGTTTACTTATTCATAGATCATTACTCAGAATCCTTTCCAAGCTCACAGCTATTAGTGCTGTCATCTGAGCTCTGGGAACAAACTGAAAAGCCTCGGTGTGAGCTGAGATGCAGAGTTCTTTCCTGTATGCTTTGCAAGCCAGAGTTTTGGAAGGCTTTTTCCACTTTTAGCCTTCACATCTTTGTTGTGTTTGGCTTTTATATCCACTTGTCATCTTAAAAATGAAAATAGCATGTTCAGGATAGTACAAATAGTATATTCATGAAAATATACAGTGACAATCTCCTTCCCTACCCCCTAGCAGTTCCATTTATACTTGTTGTGGAAAAGGGTATTCTAATCTCTATTTGGATAGCATGCTTCTCAGCCACTAATGTCTTACCACTGTGAATACAGGAAGATAATCTCCTGTACTAGCTACATTGTCTCTTATCTATGGGCTAAATCATGGCATTGTGACAAGCCGGAACCAGAATCTGCCTCCGGGATTTCCCCTTTCTTTGTGTGTGGGAAAATGTATGCTCTCCTACCTGGTGCAGGTAGTCTGATCATTCCAGTTTATACCCCATTGCTCCCGTGTGTCTGTGCAAGCTGGCATTTAGCTCTACATTTCCACAGTGCCCAGAACAATGGGGACTCATTCTCAACTGGGTCCTTTGTGGGGAGCTACTATAAAAAAATGTTATTACTATCAGTGATACTTTTACTAATAATAATCTGAGATGTGGGATAGCATGTGTTGCAACTGAGATGCACAACACACTGAGAGGCCTTTTGATTTAGAGGCAGATTATAAGGAACATTTCATATTAGAGAGTGAAACATCCATAGGAGACCTGTGACAGTCTCCATAAGTGTTTGTGTGTTGTCTATGATTATTTACAATGGCACTATATTTCCTTTGTAGTACTAACTTGATAGTCCATCCAAAGAAAGCAAACCAGCTAATACAAACACACCACAATCATGTTATCATATACGTTCTGAAATATCACCCTGGATTTGACTCATCCAGAAAAAAAAAAAAAAGGGTCACTGTGAAGACCTGAGACTGTAGTATCCTTCAGAGGGAAATTTCCCCTAGATTTTAAAATCAGCCAAATTTGTGAAAAAGAATTTTAAAAAAATCATTATTTGTACAGTGGGAAGAAAACTGAAGGAAAAAATATAAAGAAGATAAAAGAATATTAGTACTTTCATGTATTTTTCAGTTTGTTTTGTGAAATAATCCAAAATATTTAAACAACTTAAATATAAGTGAATGCTCAGATTTCTTATCAGATGACGGACTGGAAACATATGTGCAGACATCATAGGAACATAGGAATTTCCACACAGGACCAGGCCCAATGTCAAACTAGTCCAGTGTCCTGTCTCTGGCAGTAGCCAGTGCCAGATGCTTCTCAAGCAAGCGTAAGAACCTCACAGCAGACAGATGTGAGACAATCTGCCCCCACATTAGGTCTCCTCCTGGTCTAATAGTTAGAGATTGGCTTAAACTTCGAAGCATTAGATTCCTTTTGAAATGTGTTACATTTACTATGACAACTCTGGATATACTTGTTATCCGTATAACTGTCTAATCCCTTTTTGAATCACATTTGGTTTTGGCCTCAATTATTTCCTTTGGCAATGAATTCCACAGTCTAATTGTGAGTTGTGTGAAAAAGTATTTCCTTTTATCAGTTTTGAATTTGCTACCTTTTAATTGTTCTTGTGTTATGAGACAGGCAGCACAGAAGTTCCTGACTTATGTTTTCCATACTGTCCTTTATTTTATTTTTTTTTGTAATGTCCCCTCTTATTTGATTCCTTCCAATCCTCTGGATTATTGTCTGTTTTTAATAAGATTACATATTTTTGTTAGCAACACTCAGCAACTTCATACCTTAGCACCTTCAGAACTCTTGGGAATATGACACATGGGCCTGGTAACTTACTGCATTTAAATTAGTCATTTGTTTCAGCGCCTCTTCCTCCAACACCTGACTCTCTCAGAGTACTTCATCTTTATTATCAGAAGAGAGCAAGTGTTGGGTAAGTTTCTCCTTGCATCCTTGGTAGTGAAGACTGGTGCAAAGTTATCTTTTAGCTTTTCAGCAATGTCTTTATTTTCCTTTAACCTTGATAATATGGCAGACCTTCTGTTTCTGTCCCAGGCTTCCCACTTCTGATGTACTTAAAGAATCACTTGTTGTCCATTTTACACCATTAATTTGCTCAGTCCATTCTGGCCCTTCTAATTTCCCTCCTACTTATTGCCTGCTGTAATTTATGCTCCTATTTATTGGCTTCACTAGAATCAGATTTCCAAATTTTGAAGTTCCGTTTAGGTCGAATAGCCTTTTGAATCTTCCCATTTAGACAGACTGGCTTATTCCTGACTTTCCTGGTTCCCCTTTTCTGCAGCTGTTGACAAGCCTTCTGAGACTATTATAAAACAAATTAGGGAAGTTCTTGTTGTTTCCCTTTCTGTGTGCACCACTTTATTATAATTACAGTTGAAATCCATGAATCCTTCACAAAGCCCAAACATTTGGATTTTCTGCATACATTACCTGAGAATGATAGAGAATCTGTTCCCTCAGGCTGCATAGTTGCAAAGCCATTTTATGAGCAGGGCCGGTCACCACTACCTCAGCCCACACTCCCAAATTCTGCATCAACCTGTTTGGAACTGCAGTGGAGTCCCCCTAAAGAGCACACAAGAACTACAGAGGCATTCATGGGTATCTGCTCTATTCGCAGTCTTCCAGCCTTCATCACAAGTTTATGTGCGGCTGAAAATATTGTATTCGCCTTCTGCAATGAGATGATTTACACCCTATATGAATATATCTCTATCCTACTTGATTACAAAGTAGGCCACTCATTTTAAACTCCTGTTTTCCCCTTTCCATAGAAACTTGCTGTTATATGTGAGATGTTGCCATCAGAAATTGAAACTGAGGACAGACAACTACGCATGTTAATAATTGCGCTTAATCTCCAGTCTCCTGTGCTACAATATTTGAAGCTTCTCATTCCTGAGTCTTTGTCACAAATTTAAAGCCCCTAAATCTCACATTTACTTATCCCTGTTCCAAGGTCTAACCTTCAATAAATATTATGAGGGCTCTCTAGATAGGGAATCTGGGATTTGAGGGCTGTGTGATTCTTGTGCTTGGGTCATACTAGTGGTCAAGCATTTAGCCCACAATTTTCAAACCTACGCACCTAAAGTTAGAAAAAATAGGAGCTGTGAATGCTCCGCACCTTTGAAAACCAGGCTACTGCTGTTTTGGTATCCACATATGGATTGAAGAACCTAACCTTAGGAAGGCAAGATGGAAAATGGGGGCTTTAGTGCCCTATGGCTAGAGCTATGTTCCAGTGAGACATTCTGGAAAGGGATTTCAATCTACCACCTTTTATACAAGGGATGAAACATAGACTCTTTAAAAAATAATACTGTGGAAAACCCAAGGCCATGAAGGCACACTTGGGATTCATAGTTCTGTTTTTTCAACTTACTTTTCTCTCTTTCTAGGGCCTCCTCCTGGGGCATCTGCTCCACCAGGCTTCACCTTCCAAACAAGGAGCAGCTCCAGCGTGTGGCACACAAACAAACGTCTCATTTTTTCCTTCAGTCACTTAATCAAGAGCTCTCCTGGCACTGCCCTGGGCTGCAGCTGGGGGGACGTTGTGCCCCACGGACAGTAGGCTCGCTCCTGGGCGCTTCCCCCACCCGTAGTAGAGTGCTGCTGTAAAGCCAGGTCCCTCGCGCCTTTGCCCCCGTTTGAAGCAGGGTAATCCCCTGCACGAGGAGGTAGAGGAGCAGCCGCAGCGAGATATTTTGCGGCCAGCAGCTCCTGGGGGTGCTGGCGCTGCGGGACAGGACCGGGGCTGGAGTCGCGGCGGAGCTGGCTGGCTGCCCGCCGCCTGCCCCGGGCAAACACCTGGGAGCAGGAGAGAGGCAGAGCGCTGGGGGGGTGGGGCTGGGTGGGGCGCTGGCTGAGCGCCAGGGTCCAAGCTCTGCGCGGAGGAGGAGGAGGGTCTCCTGAGCTCTCCTGTCTCTGATTAGACAAGAGGCCGTAGGGAAGGGGGTGAAATCAACAACAACAAGCCGAGCGCGGCGGCGGTGGCAGTCCGAGAGGCGGCGGGCCAGGGAGCGGGGACGGCAGCGAGCGGCTCGGACCATGGAGCGCAGCTGCCTCCCCCCACCGCAGCAGGAAGCGGTAGAAGCCTGGCTGGATGATCACTGGGACTTTACCCGCTCTTACTTTGTTAGGAAAGCTACAAGGTAAGAGCAGCGGGGAGTGAGGCGAGGCGGCAGAGCCTCCTTCCCCGCATCCGAGCCCTCGGATTTCCCCGAAGCACCTTCCCCTCCACTGCTCCCCTCCCGACAGCTGCCAAAACTGAAACCAACACACAGCCGCTCTGTTCCGCTGCCACCCAAGTTCACAGGCAAGCGCTTCCCGGGGTTTTGCTCCGCAGCGGGCTCTGCCTGCCCGGCCTGGCCCCCAGCAGAGCCGCGCTGCGCATAGGTGCAGGGGGTGCTGGTGCTGCTGCACCCGAAGTGCTTTTCAGTCTGTGCAGGGTTTGCAGTTTGCATCGGTGGCTCTCAGCGCCCCCACGCTACGCGCTGCCCCAGCGCCCCGGGCGCTGCGAGGCTCTGAGCCACGGAGCAGTGGGGACTTGGCAGGCAGTGCAAGGGGAGATTCACAGTTCTGGAACCCCTGGGCCTGACCTGGGACTAGGGCTCGCTCTGTAAACCTACATCGTTCACCTCGCACGAGTAGCCATGGGGACATTCCCCCCACCTCCACAGAAATAGACCGGGGCCCCTGCTAACGTCTAACCCCGCTTTTGGGGGGTTGTGTCACTTGTTAATGGCCACACAAGGCGCTGCGCTCCGGGCTCCGCACAGCGGGCCGGTTTTGACATCTCTGCCGCGGACAGCAGGGCGAGGCGGGAGAGGGGGTGAGCGGTGGAAGTGCCAAGTGGGTTGAGGCGCCTGGAACGGCTGGTCGTGAGCTGTCTCTGCGCTGCGTTTGGGGAGCGAGCGGGGGCGGGGCTGGGGGTGTCTCTCCAGTTAGGGGAGTCTGGCTGGGAGTGGGGACCTGGGGGTGCTTCTGCAGTTGGGAAGGGAAGTAGGGGCTAAAGGGAGTGGCGCTGTGTAGCTGGAGGAAGGGGGGGGGGGTGCATGGCGCAGCATTTGGGGAGGGGACCAAAGTCTGGATACGTGTGTGTGTGTGTGTGGGGGGGAATCTGCGGCCGGAGGGGTTCTGCAGGATGAGCATAGGGAGTGGCGGGGACTGAAGGGACTGGGGGGAGCTGCAGCAGTTAAGGGGGGCGGTGGGGAAGGGGGGCGGGTGATGCTGGATGGTGTCGGGGAGGTGGTGTCTCCACGTGGACTAGCGCAGCGTGGGGAAGCGTCCGGGGAGGGGATTGATTAGGGGTGTCTCTTGGAGGCGCACAGCCGGGTGCAGGCGAGGGAGAGAAGTTCCCAGTGAGGCTTTGACGCTGCAGGGAGCTCTCGGCAGGGATATTCCCCGCCAGGGGGCAGCGCTGCGCTGCACACTGCAAGAAGCAGCCCGGGGACAGCGCCAGTGCTAAGAAGTTTTCCTATGAACTATTATTGGAGGGTGGCTTGGATTTATTTATTTATTGCAAAGATTTAGTGTAGAGATCAGAGTCGCTCGTCTGAGCTGACGCCCCTCTGGCTTGTCATGTTGCCGTTTGGAGATAAGACGAGGTATATCTGCTCATCATTGTCCCTGACACCTCAGCGGTGGGATTGCGGTTGAAAGGGAGTAAATGCAACTATTTTTAGAAGTGGAGTCGGGTTTCCAGTTTGAATATTTTCCTATAAACAAAGCCGTGGGGATGCAGAGTGCAGGCGGTCTGCAGCTCCCACGGCATATCGGAGTGCAGGGCTGGTTAGTAAGTTGTGTAATTCGGTCCTTTGAGTGCACGCACCATCTTTGCGGATTCACTCTTGTTCCTGAGCGGCTTGCACCATCTGCTATCGCTGCTGATTTACTTACCTCCCAAGTCACTTAAGAGGAATGGATGGGTTCTGAATGAGTTTTGCTGCTGCCCCTCTCTGCATGGGATGGGGCGGTAAGAAGAGAGATCCCCATTAATTATTGACTTGCAGCGAGCGAGAAGGCTTCAGGGGTCAGTCACCGGCTTCCCTGTTACCATCTGTGCGAGATCCCTTCTCCTCCCCTCCTGCTGCTTTCATAGCAGACAGGCTGTCAGATTCATTTCTCTAGAAAACAGCAATCAAAATGTGCTATCTTAAAAAAAACACCCTAAAATAAGTTAAATAGCTTTAAGAAAAGTAAGAGCTGGATGGGGATAATTGGCATGTGTGGTTAACCTTTATATTTTTACAGAATACTGGTGAATGGTATATGAGTGAAGGATAGTTTGTTTATCCATGAAAAATAGGGTGGTAGTATTTTAACCAGCTTTGAGAAGTAGCATTTTATCAGGTCAGCTTGCCACACTTCCTTTGGAAATTGGAAGTAGCACTGAACAAATACAAATGCTAATTAATAGTAACCCATTATCTCGATTTGTTTTCCCCATGGAGTAGGTTGGCTAGTCTTTTTTTTTTAACACTCAGAAACAGTTGTATTTTTGTAAAGGTCTGAAAAAGGCAGTGGTTCACAAAATACAAATTAATCAGGTACCTGTGACTAACTGAAATACCCATACATTTTTATAAGATTTCTACAGAAAACTGTCAGCTTCAAATGCTTGTTTGGCAACTATCCTGTTGTTGTTTTTTTTATAGCTATAGAGATGTCACATTATTTTCAGAACTGTCTGCCAGTCTGACTTATGTGTAACAGCTTTGTTTTGAACTTATTTTATAAGCAGGAGTCTATACAAAGAAAAGGCAAGTTTTCAATTATTTGATGGCCTATCTGGTTTTCTTTGTATACTCTCAAATTATGCTTCATAAACCTTTAAGAGTTTGAAGCAATCAGTGTATTTAGTAAAAACAACGATGAGTACAGTGGCATCTTAAAGACTAATAGATTTATTTGGGCATAAGCTTTCTTGGGTAAAAAAACCCACTTCTTCAGATGCATGGAGTGAAAATTACAGTGTATTTAGTAAATGGTATAATTGTCTATATTGTGGAGTTATTTTGGAATATGGCTTGATAGAGAACCCTGAATTTGATTTCATGTTTTGTTGTTTTTTTAAAAATTGCATAGTTTGTGCTACAGGAATAATTACATTGAACTGAGGTGATTGTAGTTTACTTTTGCTTAATGTTGTACTTATTCTGTCTGGTAAATGGGATTTCTCTGAGATAGTTTTTAACCTGTACTTTTAAAATCTAATTTAGTTCTGCACTTTTTAGTTTGTTTCATCAGTTTTTATACACACACACACACACACACACACACACACACACACACCCCTTGAATTAATTTGGTAACTCATGGAATAGGCACATCATGTTTTAGTCTGAATTCGTATTGCTATGTATAAGTAACTTTATTTTGCTGAAAGCATCAGAGCTTTTCTGTTACATTTTCAAATATGAATACAAATGAGCAGAAACAAAATTGAGCTCCATCATTTGTTGCAAGGTTAAGAATCAAAACTGAGAATAAACATTGAGTGTGTGATTCAAAACCCAATCCTTGTAACTCTTTCCATTGATTTCAATGGGCTTTGGATTGGGATCTTATTGAGCAAGTACCTTTTCAATATTAAAATCAATTATACAAAATATTCCTCTCTCCCTTCATGGATTAATTTGTGCAATTCCTTACTCATAGAGTAATCCCACTGACTTCAGTAGGAGTACTCACATGAGTAAATAAAAAAAGAAAGAAAAGATTAGTTTAGGTGGTTTTATCCCAAGTATTTTATAAATTTAGAGCCACAGAATCATACATATTCTGTAAAATACAGGTGATATTTGTCTATTTTGTATAGATCACATCATCATTAATGGATTTCTGTGTATGGTTTATGGAGAGACCACATTTCCTAGAAAGCAACACTTTAAAATAAAATATATATTTCAGTTAATTTATAATTATTTGTAATCTACACAGCTATGGAAGCATTGCTAGTCAGTATTCTGGGCCCATGTCAGTATGGGCTGCAAGACTGGACCACCTGTGTGTTAAATTTGCATAGCATTGTTATCCTTTTTGTAAAAGTTAATTGTATAACAGTTTAAACCTTATATCCGTTATGGATACAAGCTATGGATCTAATCCTGCAAGATGCTGAACATCTCCTGTAGGCTGCTCAGCACTTTTTAGAAGGTGCTCAGTATAGGCCGTATTACTTCTGTTCCACAGTTCGTACTGATTTGGTGGATGAATGAATTCTGTGATGTAATACGTTCTGATATGAAAGTGTACAACCTGGGCCTGATCCTACAAAAACTTATTCAAATTTGAAGCTTTTACCGACATACTCATTTCCATTGACTACATGGGAGTAAGGACTACTCACTTGATAATGGTTTATAGTATCAGGTACCCACAGGTATTTTATTACTTTTTGTTTTATACAAGGCTATCTGGGAAGTGTGTAAATAAATATTAAATGTGAGTTTTTATCATATCTCTGATCAAGATGCAGAACAATGGTTCAAATTTGTCCCTGGCGCACTTAATGAAGTTACAGCGGGGCAAATATGGCTTCGTTTATTTAGGCTTGTTTAATTTTGGCTTACTCAAATACAAAATTTTTAGTGGTAATAGTTCATACTGTACATCTGTTGGTTTGTTGTACCACTTCTTCAAGTTCCTATTTCCTAGTAAAATTAAGCTATTTCTTTTTTTAAGCATTCCCCTACTAAAATTAATCTTCCTTTGTGATGTTTTTCCCTTTCAAAATTTTAGAATTTTGTTTGTAAAAGTGGCTTTTTCAGAAAGCGGAGGAAATGGTTTTCAAATTAAATTTAATTCATCTCATTCTTGTACAGCATATGGACTTTATTTTAGAATCTATATTGATTACCCATACTATTATTGTAACCTTTTCATAATCGATGTTAAAATCGTTCTTCAAATATTATTAAGCATGGTGTATTGAATGGTGTACAAGTTTGATTGGTATATTGGACTAACCTTGCATTCCTTGTTCTTACCAACTTCTGTTACAGTTGGGATGAGTCTGTTATCAGTATCAGATTACTGATGGTATACTTTTTGTAAAAATGTTATCTAGGTAGTTTGTCACATCACTTTCATCCCCCAAGCTTCACCCTTACTTAAAGCTCTCTTCAAGAAACCAGCATACTAGTGTATACAATATTTCTGGTTTCCTTTATTGTTCCTCTTAAAAATACTGGTGTGAATTTCTCTTAGTACCTTTCGTGCTCACAGACAAATTCACTGTTCACTGGTGATTCACTCAGCTCAGGGGACAATTGTATTCCAGCTATAGGCAACTTCATTGTTCCATAGAGGTTTTTTTTTTTCTGGCTTCCTAAATGTATGGTCTGATAGATAAAAATTATTAAGCTAAGCTTTGCTTTTGTCCTAGTGAAAATAAGGCTCTTTGCTATAACTATCTTGGGTTATTATAACACAGGTTGACTATATCCATGATATGTGAGAGGGCAAGCATAGTTCATTTCTCTTAATGACAGCTCCAAGTATTCCATTTGGGCTGGTTTCTCAGTTCAGAGGTCTTCAAAGTCTCCATCTTCAGGGAGATATTGGAAAATGTCTTTCATCTTGAGCCATCTATTTAGTATTTTAGCTTCATAAGCTTATGTTAGTTATAGTTCTTGGGTGTTGTCTCATAGTATTATTCAAAGCAATACGCCTATCTTAGTTTGTTTCTATATTAGAGGAAGTTTATGCATTTTTATAATAAGTGTACAGAAGTTCAGACTGTCAAACAGATTCTGAATGTGTGTTTTGGAGAGTTATTTTTGAATAATCAAATTTGAAAATACTTTGGTAATCTCCTCTGAAAAAAATGAATCCTAAAAATATAGAACATTTTTACAGGAATGAGTCAAATCAATCCCTGGTGTAACCTTGTTTTGACATTAGTCATGTTACACCATTCTGGCCACAGTATATTTTCTCCCATTTGCACATTTTGTTCACGTTATATATATTTACAGAGTTTTGACTGAGAAAGGGGTGGAAGAGGATAGGGTTTTTTTTCTGTAAAAACCATGAAATGTGTTTCCTTTAAAAACTAATTTTCTTAAAATCCTTTTCCTCTAAGTAGCCCACGCATTCTTAAACCCTTTTCTCAGGAACCTCAGCTCCCCAAAGAAATGTATACACTGTGCATTAAGACCACTGCAAAAATTTAAGGCCCAAATCCAACAAATGCGTAGGCATGTGTGGAAAGTTACTCATATGAGTCAAGTTACATATATAGGCAAGTAAGTTACACTTGTGCCTACTTATTTGCAAGAAGGGGGTCTAAAAGGAGAAGGTCAATGCAGCTGCAAAACTTCCTATGAATTCAGAGAAAGCAGGGTCGACAGGCTTTCTGCCCCACACACCTTTTGTACAAAATGATTCTGCAGTGCAGGTGCAGGCAGTTCCCTCTTGGACTTTATTGGGAGCTTTGTGTGCATCAGGGTGAGAGTATCAGACCCTAACTTTTTGGTACAAGAAAATAAAGTGTGGGGAGGGGAGTATAAATTCCATTTCAAGGAGGTGGGAAGGTGTGATGGATAGTCAGAGAATCTTTACCATTGGGTTTGTATTTCTTAGCCATAGGAATTCACAAACATTTTGGCTACTGGCGTCTATTGAAGAATCCTCCCAGATTTCAGCTACTGATCGTGAATGAAGTTCACTCCCTATGCAGCAGGCTAGCACAAGGCTATATACTACTTAAATTTCACTTAAGTCTGATTTTGAAGCTTAAGTGGGATTTAAGTGGTGCATAGACATTGTGCTGGCCCTCTGAATGGGGTGAAATTTAAACTGTTCATCAGAATGTCTTCAGGCCAAGGAGTGTATGTTCAGGTTTTCATAGTGTATTTGCATGTTTTTGAATGTTTGTCTAAAGGTGAATTGTGTGGAGAATGTAGGATCCAGGTCAAGTACTACAAACAATGCAGCTCAACCTCCTACAACGTTTCCTGAGTCAGACTAATACTGTACAATCTATTTTCATTTTGAACATTAAATTAAAGAAAATATATTTTCTTTGTCATAGACAAATATAATTACCAAAGTCACACAATGTAAGTCTCCCTCTTCTTTACTGTCCAAGAAACATAAATAAATTTACATGGAATAATTTGTGATTTATATGAATTGCTCAAAAAACAGCATTAGATGCAAAAGACTCTATTTACAGAATGCCAAAAAAAAACCCTTGTTCAAATGGCCCTTGTGAGTAATTCAATGGTTGTCATTTCACGTTAGGCCTGGTACCAGCCACAAAATATATTTACTTAGTAAAAAAAAATTTTTTTCCCATTTATTTATGTGCTAAGGGTGAATTCACCCCTGTACAGAGGGCCAGCCCAAAGCCTCTGCACCACTTAAATCCTACTATTTCCTATTTTGGGAATTTAAGTGGGACTTTAGTAGTACATAGCGGTGAATTTCACCTTTAGGGCTTAAACCTTTTTCCACTAGAATCAATGGCAAAACTGCTATTGGCTTCATAGGACAGTGAATGGGTCCCATAGTTATTTTGAGGCTGGGGCAAGAAACAAACATATCAGCAGGAAAAATAAAATATCTCATTTATTATTTAAAACCTTGACCTTTGTATCGCTGTAGTTTTGCTGTGCCTTTTTTGTATTGTGAATGGAAAAACCCTTCTAGGCCAGATTGCTGTTTTTGAAAAGAAAACAAAAAAGGTTGGGCCTACAGTTTAGTTGTAAAAGATGACTTGTAAATAGCCAAGAATAATAATTTATCATAAGGACATGCACTTTTTGGTATTCTCACTTCAACCAGCTAATCAAATTGTATGTCCTATTTGAAAAAAACACCAACATGAGGCAAGATTTAAATTATTGTATAACACTGAAAAATCATTAATTTCAGCTCTAACAAGAATACTGTATCTGAATCAGGAGCCAGAGTTCTTCATTTACATTTATACTTGGCAGAGAACATGTTTAATTTCAAGACCATGAGTTATCCCATTCATTACTCACATGTTTAAAGTTAAGCATGTGCATAGGAACTTTGCTGATTTGGGCCCATAAATGGACACTATCATCTTTAAAATCACACTTCTATCTTAAAAAAAAAAACCTTTGCTTACTGTTGTTACAAGTAACAAACACATCAAGGGATTAGAACAAAATAGTTTTCTATGTGTTTTCAGTTATATGCATTTGACAGCACTTTGTATATTGTTGTTTTTCATTATTTCCATTATGTAGCCATACAACTTCTCTTGTTTGTTTAGGTCTTTTACAAAGCAAGAGGGGAGAGGAAAACATGTAAAAAAATGTGTGAAAATGGGAAAACCTCAACTCTTGGCAAGGGAACACGGGGCAGGTTTAGTACCAGAAACGACCTTAAACTGTTTTGTTAAAAGTCAACTAGATTTCAAGTTGATGATGATTCTTGAAATTATTTCCACATCTAAATTACATAAAAAAACTGAAAAGAAAATTGTTGACGTCTAGTGGTTATTCTAAGAAAAGCACATTGATAAAGACTAATTATTAGGCCTATCTTGAAAAACTGTTGACTTCAACAGCAGTAGGATCAGGCTCTAAAAATTAATGCAACTGAACATTGGCATTCTATACCAGATGAATTCAGGCGTGAGTGCCTTTCTTTTAAGGATCTCAAAGTGCTTTATAGATGTTAAGGTGATCACTTTGTGACCCTTATTGACACAGATAGTATCACTGCTAATGTGAGGAAGGCAATCCTAATTTCTCCTTAACTCATTAAATATCACTATAGGTTTTTTTTGGGGTAGGTAAGGATAATATCTGTTTTGCAGATGGGTAAAATGAAATGCATGGTGGTGAAGTCACTTATCTAAGGTCACAGTGCATTAGTTGCATAAGAGCAGTTAGTGGGAAGCAGTATCGTCTGTGGGATTTAACACTTGACCAGGAGTCAGGAGAGCTCAGCTCTACTCTCAGATCTCCCCCTGGCCTGCTGTGTGACCTGGGACAAGTCACTTCTCCTCTGTGCCTGTTTTCCCTTCCACCCACTTTCTGTCCTTGTCTATTTAACTTGTAAGCTTTTTATACAAATAATAAATAACAAGAGCTGGAGTTATGTAGCTTTGTACAAGGGAACATCCATATACTTTAGGATATGTTCTTCCCCAAATATTTTATTCTCCATTTTCAAAAGTAATAACCCTCATTCCCCCTCTGCCCCCAAAATCCTCTCAAAAGGTTTTCTGTTGGAAGAGGTCACCTGGCAAATTCAGTTCTCACCATACTCTAACATTCAATGTCAGTCTTATAATGAGAGGGAGGAGTGGATGTGACTAAATGCAAATGACTGTAAAAATAGCCATCACCTACTCCCATTCATGAACTTTGGGCTCAATTATGGTTGCCACAGTGCAGGCTCACTGGAAGAAAAGGATGCAGGCAGGCAGTAAGGAGGGCGTGTGGCTATGCACACCAAGCAATGTTTAAAGGGCTATGCTGGGGTGAGAGCATATTACAGTTTTGAAAGGGTGAACAGGCTTCTTGCAGCACCTGGATATTAGTATTTGCTCCTGTTTTATACAAACCTAATCTCTACTGTCACTGCTGCCACTTCTCCCTCACAGCAGTTCTCTGGCCCTAAGAACCTTAGGGCCAAATCCTGCAAATACCTATGCCCACTGAAGACTACTTGTGTGAATTAGGAGTGTTTGCAGGATTGACCCTTAATTTGGTCCTTTTCACATCCCATTTGTCTCATAAATAGTGATTTCTCATTTATTTCCACTAATCTCTCTTGTAGTTCAGTAGGTGTCTGGTACTGATAGACCTTACTTATATGGCTTATTGTATGCCGAGAAAATAATTGTTATACTTGTCATGGTTAAATGGAAATTGGTACTGAAAAAGCAAAAACAAGTCAAGTCAATCCTCTGATTGATTTTTAAAAAGATTAAAACAACTATGTTTTGCATTTCATCCAAATGAAACATTAGTTCTTCAACTCATGCATATAGCTGTGTGAGAAAACGGAGCTGAATAATTTCCTTATAAGAAGTGTTACTCAGAACAGGTCAATAAAATTGTTGTTATTCCAGCTGAATTCAAACAACTTTACTGTTGCCTAAATTCTGCAAATGTCTAATCAGTTTAAAATATAAGAACATGTTTTAGGAGAGCTATAGCTATAGGATTTTGTTCTTGTCTTAATCTACACAATTTCGTAAAAAACCCACACACTAACCTATTAGCAGGTTACTAGACCACCATCAAAGAGACATTTAGGGGGAAGATATGTTTTTCTAATTATACAGTTCTACAGTCAAGCTAACAGAATGTATAATGCATAGTCTTGTTCCATTTCAAAGTGCTTTACAAACATAGAGTCTAATAGTGCAAACTCTCTTTCCAATGAGGAGAAAGTCCTTATTCCAAGGCAGTGGGACTACTTGGTTGAGAAAAGTCTTACACAGTCAGGTTCTAAATCCTCCCACCACCCCTGTGAAACAGGTAGATAAGTTTTGAAATCCCTGCTTTACAGATGGAGAAAATGAAATGGAAAGATTGAATCACTCTAGGGCCATGGAGTCAGAGCTGGGGTTAGAGGTTTTTGTTGTTTGTTTGTAATTGTTATTACATTGGTAAACCTGTGCTATGGCAGTTTACAGACAAATAAAGTTGCAGGTCTCTTCTCCGAAAAACCAAGTCCATGCTGTAACCAGTACACTGTACACCTGATTCTCCACTGCCTTACATTTTATAGTCACTTACACCTGTGCAAATTGAGTGTGAAACACTACCAGGACAGAATGATAGCATTTTACTCTTGCTTTCATCTCATGTAAATGATCACACAGATGCAAGGCAGTAGAAAATCAGGCTCCGTGTGCCTCTTCTAATAAACAGTGGTCGTTCAGTAGGTAGGTACAAATTTATCATAGACTTACAAATGTTAAGTATGTGAGTACATTTGGCTGATTAATGAGCAGGTTAGGAAGGCTATTCCATCTTGTTCTTTGCTTGTATAAATGCGTTTACATTTGATTTTACAGTATTTCTAACTCCAAATGTTCAAAAATTATGAGTCAGGTTCCACACAATCTGAGACTGGATTAAAAATCATGAGTTTTTAACATAATAATAAATGGGTTTTTTTAGTTGCCTTCTAGTTTCTGAGACTTTAGGGTGCACTCAAATCACATTTTCAAGCTTTCTTTGCGACCAGGAGGGCTAGAAGCTTATTTTTGTTAATGAAAGCAGAGGTTTTCAGGTAATTGCTTATCTCCAGAGCTAAGGCTTAAAGAAAAACACCAAATATCGCAAGTCTCATGCTGAAATCACAAGAGTCGGGAACACTGATTTTAATCCAGAGATGCTCACGGAGTCTTCTTATACAACTATTTATTTAATAATCACCTGTTTATTTCTTCAGGGGATATTTTTGGCCATTTCCATGATTTTTTTTCCCCTCTAAAAAATTTCCCTTTCCTCTTTCAATCAAGAGAAACATTAGATGTTGGCTTCTTATGTTGTCTCTTATTCAAACAGCTTGCAGCGTGAATTTGCTGACATGCCTCTTGAAAAGTATGATTTCATGTATTGTACAAAGTTTCCCCGCCCATATTTTAATATCATCTGAGGAAGCTCAGCATATTAAGTGCTATAAAGAAGTCCTTGTTAAAATCAGATATATATGATAATATATTAATCATTCTTCCTGTTGATGTAGTTTTTCATATGAAAATATCATTTCATAAGCCATTTGGGTGAGACCAGATCTCTTTTTCAAAGAGAAATTATGATGACACTGTAATGAAGACAGATAATTGAGAATACTTATTAATATATTAAATAAACCCCGAATTTACTTCCTAATATATTTTTTTAAATAATTAACCATAACCCTCTCTTTCACAGCAATTGTGGAATCATTTAGTGGTCATTCTATTGCATTTTATTATCTGACATCATTTTCCAGTTATCAGACTTGTTTAATATTCATGGGTGCTTTGTAATAGATGTTGATATACACAATAATAGTTATTATTATTATTTCACCCAAAAGTGTGCTAGGCTGTTCACAGAAGAAGTGGAAACACGTGGGATGAAATTCTGAACTCAATGGGAACACTCCCATTGACTTTAATGGGGCCAGCATTTCATCCAAGTTACCTACCCAAAAGAGCATGCAGTCTAAGGCCCTGATTATGCAAAAGATTTACAATTGTGCTTAACTGTATGGACTGTTAGTCCCATTGACCTTGACAGGATTATCTCACAGTGTGTGAATAATAAGCACATGTGTAAATCTTTGTAAAATCAGGACCAAAATACTGCAATTGGGAGCCCAGATAAAGATCAGATTCTGCTTTCAGTTATCATAGAATATTGGGCTTGGAAGGGACATCACGAGTCCAACCCCCAACTAAATCCCCAAATAAGGATTGAACTCATAATCCTGGGATTAGCAGGCCAATGCTCAAACCACTGAGCTATCCCTCCCCTCCAAACAGAAGGCTTCTAGCAGAGCAGGGAATTGAACTCAGATCTTCTGCCATAACCACTGGACTATCCTTCTGCACTATGGTGTGATTAAGAGCAGAAATTGGTCCAGCAGTTCTGTTAGATCATTTTAACCAACCACTGCCCTGAGGGAAAAAATATTCTCTCATATATGATCCTGAAATCCATACTGATGTGTAGTCTGCAGTAACATCACTCCTTTTCCTGGACAAGTATTCACTACATAGAATCACCACATTTTAAATCTATCCTCATTCAGTGAATCAGTTTTTAACACCACATCTGTGTACTTGTTAGTCCCAGTCAAGACTTCAAGTCATATGTCAGTGCTCAAATCTTCACAAGGGAAGACAAATATGCTTCTTTTTCAGGTTATGGCTTACCGTAATATCTATTGTTTTGAAGTATAGTTGAAATAAAAGACTTTAGAGACTAATCAATCCCTTTAGCTTTGCTTTCCCAATCATTTTCAGCAGCCCCTTACTGCTTTGTATTTTACAATGGAAATGGTCTCTTGGTTCTCTCGTATTTGTTCATAAAAATGTTCAAAATGTCTTGTTTTCATTCTGATGTGGAACAAAACCATGTTCTGAAACCTCAAAATGTTTTGAGGAACAGAATTCTTGTTTTCCAGCCAACCTTACTTGTAACAGATCACTGACCAACTAACAGGATTCACTGTGCTTCTCAGTCCGCTGCACCTTTGTAATTTGGTACACTCATTCTATGGTATGCCAAGTAAAGAAAAAAATCCCAAATTTGAAATATGACCTCTGACTTTTCCATCATAGGCTACCAAAAGATCAGACACTTTTACTGGGTTTCAACTGTTCAGGTGCCCACACGTTATGTGATTTGCAAAAACTATATTAATTTATTCTATGATCTGGTCATATACAGTATGATGCTTCCACTTTAGAAAATCTTTTAGAAAAAAACTTTCACCATAATAGAGGCCGAACTTCAATGTATACCCCAAATTAAGAAACACAGTAAAAGAACTAAAAAAGAGCCACCGTGGCTTAACAACCATGTAAAAAAAGCAGATTTTAAAGACTTCCTTTAAAAAGTGGAAGTCAATTCCTAGTGAAGCAAATAGAAAGGAGCATAAACGCTGCCAAATTAAGTGCAAGAATGTAATAAGAAAGGCCAAAGAGGAGTTTGAAGAACGGCTAGCCAAAAACTCCAAAGGTAATAACAAAATGTTTTTTAAGTACATCAGAAGCAGAAAGCCTGCTAAACAACCAGTGGGGCCCCTTGATGATCGAGATACAAAAGGAGCATTTAAAGATGATAGATAAAGTAATTGCAGAGAAACTAAATGGATTCTTTGCTTCAGTCTTCACGGCTGAGGATGTTAGGGAGATTCCCAAACCTGAGCCGGCTTTTGTAGGTGACAAATCTGAGGAACTGTCACAGATTGAAGTGTCACTAGAGGAGGTTTTGGAATTAATTGATAAACTTAAACATTAAGAAGTCACTGGAACCAGATGGCATTCACCCAAGAGTTCTGAAAGAACTCAGATGTGAAGTTGTGGAACTATTAACTAAGGTTTGTAACCTGTCCTTTAAATCGGCTTCTGTACCCAATGACTGGAAGTTAGCTAATGTAACACCAATATTTAAAAAGGGCTCTAGAGGTGATCCCGGCAATTACAGACCGGTAAGTCTAATGTCGGTACCATGCAAATTAGTCGAAACAATGGTTAAGAATAAAATTGTCAGACACATAGAAAAACATGAACTGTTGAGCAATAGTCAACATGGTTTCTGTGAAGGGAAATCGTGTCTTACTAATCTGTTAGAGTTCTTTGAAGGGGTCAACAAACATGTGGACAAGGGGGATCCAGTGGACATAGTGTACTTAGATTTCCGGAAAGCCTTTGACAAGGTCCCTCACCAAAGGCTCTTACGTAAATTACGCTGTCATGGGATAAAAGGAAAGATCCTTTCATGGATTGAGAACTGGTTAAAAGATAGGGAACAAATGGTAGGAATTAATGGTAAATTCTCAGAATGGAGAGGGGTAACTAGTGGTGTTCCCCAAGGGTCAGTCCTCGGACCAATCCTATTCAACTTATTCATAAATGATCTGGAGAAAGGGGTAAACAGTGAGGTGGCAAAGTTTGCAGATGATACTAAACTGCTCAAGATAGTTAAGACCAAAGCAGACTGTGACGAACTTCAAAAAGCTCTCACAAAACTAAGTGATTGGGCAACAAAATGGCAAATGAAATTTAATGTGAATAAATGTAAAGTAATGCACATTGGAAAAAATAACCCCAACTATACATACAATATGATGTGGGCTAATTTAGCTACAACAAGTCAGGAAAAAGATCTTGGAGTCATCGTGGATAGTTCTCTGAAGATGTCCACACAGTGTGCAGAGGCGGTCAAAAAAGCAAACAGGATGTTAGGAATCATTAAAAAGGGGATAGAGAATAAGACTGAGAATATATTATTGCCCTTATATAAATTGATCGTACGCCCACATCTCGAATACTGCGTATAGATGTGGTCTTCTCATCTCAAAAAAGATATACTGGTACTAGAAAAGGTTCAGAAAAGGGCAACTAAAATGATTAGGGGTTTGGAACGGGTCCCATATGAGGAGAGATTAAAGAGGCTAGGACTCTTCAGCTTGGAAAAGAGGAGACTATGATAGAAGTATATAAAATCATGAGTGATGTGGAGAAAGTGGATAAGGAAAAGTTATTTACTTATTCCCATAATACAAGAACTAGGGGCCACCAAATGAAATTAATAGGCAGCAGGTTTAAAACAAATAAAAGGAAGTTCTTCTTCACACAGTGCACAGTCAACCTGTGGAACTCCTTACCTGAGGAGGTTGTGAAGGCTAGGACTATAAGAGCATTTAAAAGAGAACTGGATAAATTCATGGTGGTTAAATCCATTAATGGCTATTAGCCAGGATGGGTAAGGAACTGTGTCCCTAGCCTCCGTTTGTCAGAGGATGGAGATGGATGGCAGGAGAGAGATCACTTGATCATTGCCTGTTAGGTCCACTCCCTCTGAGGCACCTGGGATTGGCCACTGTCGGTAGACAAGATACTGGGCTAGATGGACCGGTCTGACCCGGTACGGCCGTTCTTATGTTCTTATGATGATCAGCTGAGATTACAAAATTCTGTTTCAGATTTTAGCCAAGAAAATGTCACTACATGTTTATTGGGTACATAAGAAAAATTACTTTAATTTCAGAGATGATGCATGTTTTCATAAGTAAAGGGGTCGGGTGACTGTGTCTTACTGTGTACATACCTTGGGGATCCACTAAAGACAAAGGGCAGACATGTGCTGGCCTTCCTGATGACCCTTCCATTAAAATGATAACTGTAAATAGTGTCACCGCATTTAAAAGTCAGAGCTTGCAAAGGGCAAGCAAATGCACCACAATCACAGACTCTGGTTGCCACATCTGCCTAAAGGATATACTGCACTCAATTTGAGGTAAATACATTTTTTCAAGAATCTTTTTAAACCAGCTCCTCTTTATAATATTATGGACCTTGTTTGGTAATCCTCTTGTATGTAACTCTCATTCATTATAAGAGTGGAAAAATCATTCAAGAGGAGCTATCTCAAAGCTGAGTTCTGCAACCTGGGAGTTTAGGTGCTTGGTTCCTTGCAGGATTGGGTCTTTGTGCAGTAATTCTGTTCTGAAGATCTCCATGTTATCTGTTCCAAGTTTTCATTGCTGTTTCTCAATCCAGTACCCCAAGTTCTCTTTCCTGAATTCTGTTTGTTCTGTCATATCTTCAGTTTCCAAGGAAGTTTCCCACTATAATCAGGCACATTGGCAGTCATTGCTGTACCATCTGTATGGGATAAAGTTCTGTACAAACTGGACCTTGTAATACTGTTACTGAATTACAAAAGCAGGGTTTTTTTTAGAAACAGAGACACTCTATAATGTGCCAACAGCTTTGTACCTCTCCACATTTAGAGGGTGGAGGGAGTGGAAACTAATTAAAATACCAGTATGGATGGTCCATGTGTCCCAAATTTTACACGCCGACGCTGTTGCCCCATTAAGATCAATGGTACTAATCACGTGAGTAGAATCACACATGTTTGTAGTGTTTGTAAGATCCTGACTTTAGTGAGTGACTAGGATCATGCATGTATTGGAAGTTCATTATATATTTGAGAAGTGACATGTGGGTATGCAGTTAAAGACTGTATCAAAATGTATGTGCTCAAGGGGCAAAATTAAGGTGGCATGTTCAACCTAAACTTTGTCTGACTTTTGAGTATTTAACTGTGCAAGCTTCAGTGACAATACTTGGGTGAGTAAGGATCATTCAGGAGAGTAACAGTCTGAACATTTAGGATCTAATCTGGCATGCTGAGACTGATAGGCGTTTTGCCATTACCGTCAATAGGAGCTGGATTGGAGGCTTACTCCTTAAGGTTTTTTTGTTTTTGTTTTTACTTCAGTATGACTTCCCCTTATTTTGGGATAAAAATAAATAAAATGGTCAAGCTCAATTTTTTGAAATGTATTATCCAACCAAAGTTGGATGTGAAATGTTTAAATTTATTGGTCAGAATTGCAGCTGGCAAAAAAATGTTGGTTGAAATTTTCTGTTGAAAAATGGCCTTTTCTTTAAATGAAAATTTTCATAGGTTGAATTTTTCTAATTTTCATTTCCCCCTACTATTTTTCTGTCCATTTTTTGTTTTTTAGTCTTCTTCCTCTGAACCATCTGAGGGATGGCCATGACTGGAGATGGGATATTGGGCAGGGTGAGTGGGCCAGGGTTTGGAGATTGAATTGCGCATTCTCTCTCTCTCAGATGAGAGATGGCTGGTTCTTCCTCACATGCTCAGACTCTGATTGTCATATGTGGGGTTGGGAAGGAATTTCCCCCCAGGTCTGATTGACAGTGACTTTGTGTGTGTGTGTGTGGGGGGGGGAGCTGCCTTACATACCCCAGTGCCACAGACTATCATTTGCCAGGATTATCTGGATAGCTCTCACTTAATTCCCTGCCATTTCAGGGGCCTTGGGCATTGGTACACCTCAGTCCCTCTTATGTGCCACTGGGAGGGAATAATAGTCTAGTCGCCTGTGATAGGAAATCAGATGATCTGGTGGTCCCTTGTGTCCTTAAACTCTATGAAATGAAAAGGATGAAGTATTTGAGATTAGTGTAGTCATAATTTTCAGCTTTTATGCACTGAAAACTATGTCATGAGTAATAATTTTCTGCCTTATTCAGCGTCATTTATTTGATCAGAAATATTGCTTTTTTTATAAGACACAAGATATTAGTGACAGGTTTCAGAGTAGCAGCCGTGTTAGTCTGTATCCGCAAAAAGCACAGGAGTACTTGTGGCACTTTAGAGACTAACAAATTTATTTGAGCATAAGCTTTCGTGGGCTACAGCTCACTTCTTCGGATGCATAGAATGGAACATATATTGAGGAGAGATATATATACACACATACAGAGAGCATTAAAAGGTGGGAGTTGTCTTACCAACTCTGAGAGGCCAATTAAGGAAGAGGGAAAAAAAACAAACAAACCACTTTTGAAGTGATAATCAAGATAGCCCAGTACAGACAGTTTGATAAGAAGTGTGAAAATACTTACAAGGGGAAATAGATTCAATGTTTGTAATGGCTCAGCCATTCCCAGTCCCTATTCAAGCCTAAGTTGATTGTATCTAGTTTGCATATCAATTCCAGCTCAGCAGTTTCTCGCTGGAGTCTGTTTTTGAAGCTTTTCTGTTGCAAAATTGCCACCCGCAGGTCTGTCATTGATTGACCAGATAGGTTAAAGTGTTCTCCTACTGGTTTTTAGTGTTATGATTCCTGATGTCAGACTTGTGTCCATTAATTCTTTTGCGTAGAGACTGTCCGGTTTGGCCAATGTACATGGCAGAGGGGCATTGCTAGCACATGATGGCATATATCACATTCGTAGATGTGCAGGTGAACGAGCTCCTGATGGTATGGCTGATGTGATTAGGTCCTGTAATGATGTCACTTGAATAGATATGTGGACAGAGTTGGCATCGGGCTTTGTTGCAAGGATAGGTTCCTGGGTCAGTGTTTTTGTTCAGTGATGTGTGGTTGCTGGTGAGTATTTGCTTCAGGTTGGGGGGTTGTCTGTAAGCGAGGACAGGTCTGTCTCCCAAGATCTGTGAGAGTGAGGGATCATCTTTCAGGATAGGTTGTAAATCTTTGAGGATGCGTTGGAGAGGTTTTAGTTGGGGGCTGAAGGTGACAGCTAATGGTGTTCTGTTATTTTCTTTGTTGGGCCTGTCTTGTAGGAGGTGACTTCTGGGTACTCGTCTGGCTCTGTCAATCTGTTTTTTCACTTCAGCAGGTGGGTATTGTAGTTTTAAGAATGCTTGATAGATGTCTTAAAACTACAATACTCACCTGCTGAAGTGAAAAAACAGATTGACAGAGCCAGACGAGTACCCAGAAGTCACCTCCTACAAGACAGGCTGCTGTTACTTCATTTCTCCCAAATCAAATATACTGATCCACTGTAACTTGCTGTAGAAAAAATAGGATAAAATTGAGCAAGAAATGCTTCCCAGTGGTTATTAGGACTGGAATTGCTATTTTCAACAGCCATTGCCTTTTTTGTTTGTTTGTTTGTTTGTTTGTTTAAAAGAAAGACAGTGATATTGCATTGGCAAATTCCCCATAGAAAGAAAGAGAGGAACAAAAGAATAATAAAGGCACCTCAACTTTTCTTCATTTATGTAGGACAGTCTTATAATATGCATCCGGATATCCTCCAGTCACACAAGCTGAAAATTGTTCCACTTTACTGCAGTTCTGTAACCATATGGGAACCAATCCTGTCTGTGTTCTGTGCACATCTAAAATTCCTGCTGAATGACCTGCCGTGGGAGTGAGTTACCAATGACCCAGGGCTGCGGCGGCAGGAGTGTGCAGGTTGGGGGGGGAGAGAACCCAAGGCTGGGGCAGCAGGGGGGTCCGGTGAGGAGCCCAGGGCTGGGACGGGGGGCAGCCAAAATTTTTTTGCTTGGGGTGGCAAAAAACGTAGAGCCGGCCCTGCCTGCGGGTGGCAATTTTGCAATAGAAAAGCTTCAAAAACAGATTCCAGCAAGAAACTGCTGAGCTGGAATTGATATGCAAACTAGATACAATCAATTTAGGTTTGAATAGGGACTGGGAATGGCTGAGCCATTACAAACACTTAATCTATCTCCCCTTGTAAGTATTCTCACACTTCTTATCAAACTGTCTGTACTGGGCTATCTTGATTATCACTTCAAAAGTGTTTTTTTTCCCTCTTCCTTAATTGGCCTCTCAGAGTTGGTAAGATAACTCCCACCTTTTCATGCTCTCTGTATGTGTATATATATCTCCTCAATATATGTTCCATTCTATGCATCCGAAGAAGTGGGCTGTAGCCCATGAAAGCTTATGCTCAAATAAATTTGTTAGTCTCTAAGGTACCACAAGTACTCCTGTGCTTTTTGAAGATATTAGTGCTTAAGTCTCAGTGTTGGCTGGAAATGAACAACACTGAGTTAAAGAGAAGCAGGTGTTTCACTAAATGTATTATTTTATGTAGTATTGTGTAAAAAGGGTTGGTCCCTTTAAATAATTATTATTGCTTGGGGATTGTTAACTCATAGTATTTATTACCTTTCTCTTCTGTTTTGCAGAGAAATGGTCAATGCATGGTTTGCTGAGAGAGTTCATACCATCCCGGTTTGCAAGGAAGGAACCAAAAACCACAGTGAAGATTGCTCTTGTCCTGCTCATCAGACTACCCGAGCTGAGAGCCCCAACCCTGGGACACCAGCAAGGAAAATCTCTGCTTCTGAATTTGACAGGCCTCTAAGGCCCATCATTGTCAAGGACTCCGTCGGAACCGTGAGTTTCCTTTCTGGCTCTGGAAAAAAGGAACAGATGCCTCTGCAATCTACAAGGATTGGGACTGATGCAGGAGATCAGTGCTCAAGACTCTTAGAACTAGTGAAAGATATTTCCACTCACTTAGATGTCACAGCCCTTTGTCACAAAATTTTCCTGCACATCCATGAGCTCATAGCTGCTGACCGTTATTCCCTTTTCCTGGTCTGTGAGGATAGCTCCAATGAGAAGTTTCTTGTCAGCAGGCTGTTCGATGTTGCAGAAGGTTCCACCTTGGAAGAAGCTTCAAACAACTGCATTCGCTTGGAATGGAACAAGGGGATTGTGGGACATGTAGCAGCCTTGGGCCAGCCTTTGAACATCAAGAATGCATATGAGGTAAATATGGTAATTTTGTGTAAGTAAAAAGAGGCCAGATCCTCAGCTAGTGTAATACATGGAGTTCATTGGAGCCAGATTGATTTACACTAACTGAGGATCTGGCCTCAGATATCTCTATATAAAATATATGCACATTTGGCTACATATGATGTTTGAGGAATGGACGTTTGAAAACTAGTGATGGATATTTGAGAGTAAGGGTCAAGATTTCATCCTGGCCTTAATCAGGTTTCTATTTCTCCACCCACAGTTATTTGCATTTCTAATTCAGGTCACTTAGAAATTTATGATTTTGATAGTACCAAGAAATTGGGTATTTAAAGTGACTAAATTATGGGGGCAAATAATTGTTTGCATTTTTAAAAATAAACATAGGCCAACATATGAAAATCTACTTCTAGGAATTGTATAAATGTTAAGGCTGCATAACTCGGCATAATGGGATGAAACTGAGCAAAGGAAAATGTAGGCTGAATATTAGGAAAAAACCCTGATAATAAGATACATTGGGCTGTGGAAAAGTCTCCCAACTGAAGTGGTAGAACCCCTATTACTTGTTATGATTTAAGCCTAGACTGGACAACCTGGAGAACATCCTATAAGAAACAACCCTGCTTGATAGATAAAGCGGGTTTTGTGCATTCAAAGTTAGGGATAAGGGAAGAGAAGGGATCCCAAGTGGAACAAACACTGGAATTTTGACTTGCAAATTACCACTTCTAGTTAGTCATCACTTCATCCTCCTGAGTGGATTTTTTGAGGATGTGTGATATTGCCAAACAATGTTTTCCAGCAACAATACATATAAGGGTGATATAATCTGCTTTAATGGTCATTGTTCATGAAGACTCTGATAAGTATTTTCTGGATTTGTGCCTAAGTATATATTTCTCTTTAAGCACGTGAGATCAGTGGGAGTATTCAAATGCTTAAAGCTAAGTACATAGCTTTCCTGGATCAGGGTCATTGTACTGAGCTTGAAATCAAATATTGGTGAATTAATAATCTTCCTTTTAAGAACATTTTGCTGCATTTTAGTGAGATGATTAAATAAAATCAGTGTTCCAGAATGATACACCATTTAAACAAACAAACAAACAAAAAAACAACAACCCCAAAACCAAACTCAAAATGAAAAGGAAAGAAAATGAATCTCATTGCACAATTTATACCTGGAATTTTTTGACTGTCTGTGCTAATTCTCATTGCATTTTATGTAAATACAAGGGGAATGATTTTTTTACTCATGGTACATAGTTGCAGACATATACCACTTTAACATAATTATGTTACCAAATGTGAAATTAGGATTAAGGCTGGGATTCAAAGGAGCCTCTTATGCTCCTTTGAAAGTCCCAGCCTAGATGACTATAACTTTGGTTATAGCAAAAATGTTATATTGCCAGTGGAGTCATTTTCAGTGTTTCCATCTTTTTGCAGTAATAATAGGGATTTTATACATACACAATACATATCAGACTTTATATAGGGTGTTTCTTTTTCTTCTGGCCACCTGCCCTATGCCTCACAGTCAAGACCATTCTTCCTGTACAAGCACTAGCTTACCTCAAAGTTGTGGTGGCAGAGGAGCCCAGAACCAAAAGCTCTTTCTTTTAAGTTCCTATCCTAGTATGTATTCCTACAAATGCCATAATGCTTAAAGTTTGCCAGCTCCCTATTGGGCTGATTGCACTGAATGACTCAAATTGGTGGTGAGAATTTATTCTGATTGTCAATGACTATTTTTAGGTACATTACGAATAAGTCTTGCAGGAGCAACAGTCAGTTTTAGAAAATGGTTATTTTGCATTAAAGCTGCTTTCTGAAGCTCATGGGCTTGACTTTTCAGTGAGAATGGGAGAGAGATTTAGAAAAGCTTGGGAGTTTGTCAGCCTCCTCCTGCAAACACTTTTCAACACTGAAAAGGAAAAAAAGTTCATTTCCGATGTTTTTGGTGTATATTCCATAAAAGCCCATTCTCTGACTTTTTTCTCAGATGGGCTGTTATTCATTTTAACCCCCAAATGGAAATCCTAATCCTATTAATAAGATTTAGCCACGCCTGCCAATCTTTTGGAAATTTCCTCTGAGAACAAAAGATGTACTAAAAATGGTTATGCATGAATATCTAGCCTGGACAAACAGCTGTTCCTAAGCTTACTGCATTTTCTGACATTTGTATTTATCCACAAGTGTTTATATTCCTCATAAGCAGTTTGTTTTGTACAGTATTGCTAGAAATTCACTCGGTCAGTAATAACTTATATTTACATAGTCATTGTCTCATAATGGAAACATTGTGACACTGGGTAATAGTTAAGACAAATGCTATAATTCCTCTATGGCCCTATAAACTGGGGAATTCAACAAGACATTCTTTAGTACTTAATTCCACTTTTTCCCCCATCAGGATCCCCGATTCAATGCAGAAGTTGACCAAATCACAGGATACAAGACTCAGAGTATTCTTTGTATGCCAATAAAGAACCACAGGGAAGAGGTAAGTTGCAGTACCTGGATCATCTTATACAGTAGCATTTGTAGCTCTGTTAATTCCTTTAAACACTTATCTCACAGTAGAAAAACAACTTTTTTTAAAATGTCCTGTCTGCATATCATTCCATGGAGTAAAATTTTATCTTTTCTACTTTATTTATGTTAACCAGAGTTGTTGAGAAGAGCTTACACACAATTTTTGTTTTTTTTAAACAATGTTGTTTCTATTTCCAGTTACGAAAAGGATTCTGCATTTGTTATACACCTAAAACTCCCAGTTCACTTCAGTAAAATCAATAGGAGTTTTGTGTGTGGAAGAAATGCAGGAACAAGTTGTAAAATAAATGAGATTCTTTCAAACTATAGCTGCTTATCATGTATGTGCTACTATTTTTAAACATGTAAAATACATGCCAGTTGTGCCCAAATAACTTCAGGCCTAATTACAGTCCCACTGATTGTCATGTAATAAGCCATGAGAAGGGACTTTTTCCTGCAGAAACATGTGATTATCTTATTTTGAATGAAAGATGATCTTCCTTTTCTCTCTTTTCTGAATCAAAGATATCCCTCAAATGTTGTTTTACTGTGGCTTTTCACAATGCATATAAATCTTATCTTTAGATGATACTTTTCAGTTTTTACCACTATGTAAAATGGTGACCATAACATTCTACCAAACACCTCACAAGTTTAAGATATCGAGCGGGGGCTCCCTTTCATAGACCCAGGGCAACATTTTCAAAATTATGTACCTGAAGTTAGCCACCTGTATCAACATTTTAAGTACCTACATAAAAATGGCATGATTCAGAGAATCTGAGCACCCACAGCTCACATTACCCTTAGTTGATTTACACTGGAGTGCATGCGATCAGAATCAGGTCTTCAGTTTCTCTGCACAGCTCTCCCCTCCAGTCTTGTGTCACTTCTCACAGCAATACTCCTTTAAGGTCTGATCCTGCTACAACTAGAGTCAAAGGAGTTTTGTCATGGACTTCAAAGCATAAATAAAGTAGGTCTCTATTGGGTGGCAACAGCTAAAACACTATCAAGAGGAAATTAGAAAATAAGAAATTAAGTGAGGAGTGACAGAGTGATCCTGGTTTCCTTCTCACATTGGTGTAATTCAGGAGTGACTCCAACTAAGCCAATGCAATTACACTCGTGTAAAATTAGTGTAAGTGAACAGAAAATCAGGCTCATTGTGTTTTTATGTATTGCCAATAACTGAAAGAGCTTCTTGAAGCTGGAAGGAATAAGATTCAATTTCTCAGGATGTTGGCACAGCATAGGCTAACCAAGGAGTGCCCCAGAAATTTTCAGACAGGGATTTGCTGTCCACTAAATCTTCCTTTTTCAGCAGAGTTCACAGTGTGTGTCTAATTAGTTCACTCTGTTAAAAATTGCTCACAAAACTGATTTGAAAATACCCTTTTCCCTTCTTTCTAACCCTTTCACTCTCCCAGTCCTGTTGTGTAAGACACCAATCTCTCATATTTAACCCCAATTCTCATTTTTACCTTGATTTATCTCATTCATTTGGGTCTGATGGTCCTGGTTGACCCAATGATTAAATGTGGGATCTCCTACATCTGACTTCTGTTTCAAAGTGTTGTTTCACTGCTCCAGGTCTCAGAAGGAAAGTGTTTCAAATTTACAACCTGCCACCTCACACTGAACATGAACATGATCACTGTTCTCCCAGTCAGACATTGCTCCCACTTCAAAGTTCCTCCGCATGTTAATTGGCAGTAGCTGCAACTGGCCATGAGCCAATCAGTGAGCAAGCAGAATGTTGTGTGCAGTGACTTCTGGCTGGGAGAGTGGCGCTTGAGGTATGATTGATGCAAGATGGAGGGTCTATGTTTTGTCCAGGTCACATGTTTTATTTATGTGCATTGGAAAAAACACAAGAATACCAAAAGCCAAGAACTTGGAATCATAAATTCATGATAAAATTCAGCTGGCCACAATACATGGGTGCTTACTTCTTACTGTGGTCATACATATGAGAGAATTAAGTATAAGTATTCTCTGCTCATATATACCAGCACTGACTTGTTGGGCTGAATGAACCTGTAACTGGCAATTTGCAGATCCTGAAAAAAATCTTAGCTGGGTTTCCCCTCAAAGCACAACAGGGGTTCTAGATGAAATAAAGCAGGCACCTCTTTATTATGAAAATAGAAAACAAACTGACAGATTAACAAATTGGTGAAGGCTAAAGGAGAAGGGGGGGAAATGAAGTGTTACTCCTATATGCTGTAAACTGGAAGAACTATGGAATTTCTCTTAGGGGACTCTTTTGTTATTTTAAAGTCTTTTACCAGAAGGTTCTCATAACCCTCACTGTAATGCTCTGCTGACACTTTTCTGGAATGAGATTTAATTCCATGAATCAACCCCTCAATTACCATCTGCTTTCAGCTGGCTTTTCTACTAAAAGCATCTCCCACCCCAAACAAAGAAACCACCGTGGTTCCTCCATGCCTCCCCAACCTAAAAAACAAAAAACAGACCAAGCCTTTGTAATGATATTGTATCTAGCACGGGGTGGACAAACTTTTTGGCCTGAGGGCCACATTGGGGTACGAAACTGTATGGAGGGCCAGGCAGTGAAGACTGTGCCCTCCAAACAGCCTGGTCCCCGCCCCCTATCCGACCCCTCCCACTTTCCGCCCCCTGACTGCCCCCCTCAAAACCCTCCACCCATCCAACCCCCCCTGTTCTTTGTCCCCTGACTGCCCCCTCCTGGGAACCCTGCCCATAACCGCCCTCCAGGACGGCACCCCCTATCCAACCCCCCTTGCTCCCTATCCCCTGACTGCCCCGACTCCTATCCACACCCCTACCCCCTGACAGGTCCCCTGGAACCCCACCCCCATCCAATCCCCCCTGTTCCCCATCCCCTGCCCCCCCCCGACTCTCTGCCCCATCCAACTGCCCCCTGGCTGCCCCCCAGGACCCTCTGCCCCATATCCAACCCCCCCAGCCCTGGCCCCCTTACCATGCAGCTCAGAGCAGCATGTCTGGAGCCGCGCCTCCCGGCCGGAGCCAATCACACTGCTGTGCTGCCCTGCATGAGCGCGCCGCCCAGAGCGCTGCCCGCGCGGCGGCATAGCTACGGGGAAGGGGGGACAGCAGGGGAGGGGTTAGGGGCTAGCTGCCCGGCCAGGAGCTCAGGAGCTGGGCAGGACGGTCTCGCAGGCTGGATGTGACCCGCGGGCCATAGTTTGCCCATCTCTGATCTAGCAGCTAAGGAAAACTGCTTTAGTGCAAGATTTCACTAGTCACAGTCCAAATATGTAGCCAAATATGTCTCTGAGACACATCTGAAAATAAATACTTAGAAAGAGAAGCAGGTCTTTTCTACCTTGAAATTTGGCCCCCGGAAAATATGTATGATACATTTGTTGTTTGTTTTATATTATTGGTATGTTTAAAGCAAAAAGTTAGCGTTTGATCTGCAGAAATATGAATATCAAACTGCTGGGCCAGATAGGGAATGAAGATTTTTCCGGTAGAAATGAAAAGTAGGCTCAGATTAGTCTAAACTTCCATGTGGAGCCTGAGCTGAGGAGCCTACTTAAAAATAACACAAGATGAGAAATAAGCTCTTCAAGAAGCAGATCCCATGGAGAAGGACTAATGAAGGACTGTAGTGGTCTTACCAACAAAAAGCACCATATGCAAGAGCAAGAACCTCAGTACTTCATAGACACTCAAAGAATGGAAGTAGCTGTTAATAACAAAAAGGAAACTTTTATAAAGCTTTTTTTCTACTTATTAATTATAGCTGAAAGAGCCAATAGAAACTAGGCCTATCAGGCTCAGGACTGGAAAACACTGCTGTATGTACTCTTCAGGCTCAGAGCAATGGGAGATTTACATAGTGCTAGGTCTGTTTGTGACAAGCTCCTATTTTCCCCATGAAGAATTACAGATGCAAGCTGGCCAATCTTTGAGTTGGACTTGAAGGGTTTTGAAGCAAGTTCTGATATCTGCAAGCCACTCCTGCACAATCTCTGGTAACTAAATGGAGCCTCTGTCCCATCCTACAGAACAACCATTGCCACATAGTTTGCTTTGGCATTCCAGAATATGCCATCTGATGTTTATAACTATTCAGAAAAATCAAGAGAGAAGAAAGATGAGAAACCTCACTTTTACGCTACAAAGGGAAAAACAAACAAACTTGCCATGAGTGAAACCATTTCAAACTATATCTATGTTTAAAACTGTCATACAGTGACTGCAAAGCCATTTGAAACATGCCATTTGGTTCCTTCTGGGTTTTTTCTTCTGGCAATTCTCTAATGACAATAGATAACTCCATAACCTGATACCCTCTTAGTTTATGAAATCAGCCACACTTACTATGAAATGTAAGAGAAAACACACAGAACTCTAAAATTGACTGAATTCTTATCATCAATGGTACCGTGACCACTAGTAAAAAGTTGGTATTAGCCAGCTGTTACCATATAATTACCATGGTTATTTCTTGTTTTATTTATAAGGGGAAACTGTGGTGTCTGTTGGCCACAACTGTAGCTGTAGATCAGGGGTGGCACGTGTGCCGAAGGCGGCACGCAAGCTGATTTTCAGTGGCACTCGCATTGCTCTGGTCCTGGCCACCGGTCTAGGGGGCTCTGCATTTTAATTTAAATAAGCTGCTTAAACATTTTAAAAACCTTATTTACTTTACATACAACAATAGTTTCGCTATATATTATAGACTTATAGAAAGAGACCTTCTAAAAATGTTAAAATGTATTACTGGCATGCAAAACCTTAAATTAGAGCGAATAAATGAAGACTCGGCACACCACTTCTGAAAGGTTGCCGACCGCTGTTGTAGATCTCGATTATTTCCAGTTCAGTGCTACAGTGCATTTTCAGGAAGCCGGATTGTTAAAAGTACCTTCCTTCTACTGAGAAGATAGCTCGTTCATTTTGGTTAGGAGAGCCATAACACAGCCTTCCAACATTCTTAATGCACCAAGAGTACTCCTCACTGTAGGAGAGACGCCTACCCCTATATTCCCAGGGCTTAAATTCTTATAGAGTATTTTCCAGCGCCCCCCACACCCCATCCAACATGCTATAAAAACTCCAGGGGGTTGAAAATATTTACCGGAGCTCTGCTCCGGTCAGCTCCAGATGAATTTAAGCCCTCTGTATTCCTCTGTACATGTGCTGTTCCAGATCAGCCATGATCCAGCAAATAACTTAAACACATGCTTAACTTTGAAGCCAATAAGACTACTCATGTGCTTAAAGTTCAGGATATGTTTAAGTTCTTTGTTAGACTGAGGGTCTGATGCTCAGCTTTATGCTCAGCAACCTTTAAGCAGTATCTTTCTCTGCAAGTTTAGTTCAGTGGGAGTACACTACCCAACATGAGTAAGGATGGCAGAATCAGACTCTTAATGTTCTGTCCCAGGAATGGGAGTATGGGATAACTGCACATTTCATATGTGACCTTGGACCAAGTCACTTCTCCTTTTTGATCCTCAGCTGTAAAATGGGTATAATAACACTTCTTTACTTCAGAAGGGTGTTCTAAGTTATTTAATTTATTAACATTTGTAAAGTGTTTTGACAGCTTCAAATCAAAGGCATTGTATGTATTATACGTGCAAAGTATCACTTATCACAAGCTAACTGCAGTGAACAGGCAAGCTAATACCTTGTAGCCTGAGATTTCATGATTTATCAGCAAGAGAGAACAGCAGCAGGAGCCCTGGGATGGTGGCAGCCCAGAACCTTGATCTCTACTGACTGCATAGACTGAGTCTCAGAAGATTTTTTCCATCCCTGAGGTACACCTTTGGTCCTCTAAAATGACTCATAGATGCCTAAGAACACAGGAGTGTCACTGATTTAGCCTCAGGCACCTTTATGCTTGAAGTGAGTGGGTTCCAATTGCATTTGGTTTTGGATGGATTCATAGATCTGAAAATGGACTACAGAAATTGCTGTAAATCGTCATCTCCACTTCTGAGCACTTCTCCATCTAATTTTTCAGACTTGTATATGACCATTATAAAACCATTCCTTTCAGAAACATCCTGTAGAACTGCATAGTAAATTATTTTTGTGTGTGAAAATTTGTGGATAGAATTCTAAGTTAAATTCATGGTTGGTTTAGAAAGGAGATCATTCGCTATTAAATTCTATAGACTGTCTACAGTAGCTTCTATAAAATCCTATTTTGGTTTCATCCTTATTAACTGTATATAGGATTTTCCCATATGGGAGTTTTGAGCTGAATTAACTCCAAGCCCTGAGCAGGAGTACATGAGATTCAACTTCCTGCTGGCCTGCTAGGTGAATGTTTCATTCTGGAAAAGATCACTACAGTTGTTTGGTTTAATTTTGTTTTTATTTTTGCCTGCTCTTCTGTCACTGGGAAGCGCTTTGCTACAAATCAGGGGTGCTATGCTTTTTATAACAGCTTTTTTGTTATTTGTTTTTTGCTGTCTTGCTGACTTTTATTTTTATAAGGCTTAGCCAAGGGCGTTAATGACAATCAACCTGGGAAGGTGGTTCTTACCTCCTTCCCACAACGTAGACATAGTTGAATTATGCTTATGCCCTGATGTTGATGTTGCCTAATGAGCACCTGTACATCTTGGCACTCCAACAGTTAGCTAAGGCACATTATGGTGAAGAGCATTAGAAATGAAAGTGTTGTTAGTTAAAAGCTAGAGTCTGTAAGTAAATATCTGAGCAGGACTGCATACTTTTGTAGCCATTAATCACGCTCAGCCTCTGCAGGGATGAGGAAGCAGAATAAGCCTAAAATCACACAGGCCATAATTTCATATCAGTTGCCCCCCCCCCCGCCCTTTTTTTTTTAAAGCAGATAGTGTTGAATTTCCTCCTTCTGTCACCATTATTTGGTTTAGTGAATCATCTTTCTTCTGGTGCTGGCTTTATTGAATCATTAAATCTTCTCAGGAAGCAAAAGAATGTTCTTAAAGTCAGTGAAAAGGAAGTGACTGTGAAAAAGGGCACTGGCTCTCTTTGAAGTAGCTTTCACAGAATTAGGCCTGAGAGTGGCGTGTACAAAAATGCAGCAAGAAGCCATCCAGATAAAATAAAATTCAGAACACAGCCATCAGCACTGAAGAAATGTCTGCTGTGTTCCATGAAATCCTGAGGGGGTGCACTGCCACTGGTAGGTATAGAAGTCAGCTATCCATTTCAAACAGTTAGTGACTGTGGTGACCTCTGACAATTAAGGGAAAGAGAGAGAGAGAATTCCTTTTATAAGTTGAATCAAGCCTTATGAAAGGGAATAGCTGACATTCCTGGAGCCAAAAGCCTTCCATCTATTGAACAATTAGCAACAATAGAAGCTTCCCCACACTGTGCAGCTATGCTTTGGTGGGAGGAAATGAGTATGAAGGGCGGTTATTCCTATTTATTTCTTGATCTCCCTTCTGTGACTGATGACAAGGGATTTGAATTACTGCCAGTTGTGAAGTTGCATTTGTTTGTGGTGTTGGGTTGTCTCCTATAAACTGGAGAGACGCTACCAAAACATGTAGCCTCTGATCTAATAGGAGTATTTCCATCGACTTTATTGATAGCTGGATCAGAACCTTAGGTCCCCCCTCTCTGACACACACACTCACTCACTCTCTCTCTCTCTCTCTCTCTCGGCCAGCGTCTGATCATAGCTCCTACATACTTCTCTAGTGATGTGTGAAGGGGCTGCAACAGTCTGGGGGATAATTCCCCTTATATAGAAGCTGCATAAGGTTGGCACATGCAGTCCTCTGCTTCCCTCCCTCACCACCACAGCATAAGGGCTGTGCTGGGGCTGAAAAAGGGAATAACTAACACTCAGCATTGCAGCCCATTGGCAACCATAGAGTGGCTGTCATAAATTAGAGGTTTTCTGATGCAGGTAGATTGCTTGTTATTTCAGTCCTTAACGCTCCCTGTGTCTCAGAGTTTCCAGTCCTAAATTCTTCCCTGCCAACTTCTGCCTGTCATTCCCCATCCCCGCTCTTTCTAAACCCCATCTAAACCCTCACTACTGGGGCTCTGGGAATACAAGAAGCATACAGGACGTTTTTGTGGGCACATTACAAGAGTAACAAGAAAATGAAAAATAGCTAACTTGGCTTCTGTTGCTAAACTATTCAGCTTTCAACCCTGTTCACACATCACCTGGTTATTAAAGAATTAAGGAAGGTAAAATATTGGGCCTAAGCAACAAGACATTGTCTAATAAAACATGTTTTCTTCTTGTTGCTGATTCTTTTACACCAATGCAGTGTCTTCACCAGCTAAAAAGTGCTTGAATGTCTGTGGATTGTTAATGTTTGCAGCATCCTTCAGGGCTTACAGAGAGCAGTAGAGGAATTCTATAGACCCCAAATATGCTAGGTGCAGTGTGGATTCCACTCTTCTAATACATGCAATTCAGGCAGGCTTTTTTGTGTTCATAGATGCATAGATTTCAAGACCAGAAGGGACCATTGTGATCATCTAGTCTGGCCTCTTGTATAACATGGGGCATAGAACTTTCCAAAATAATTTCTAGAGCAGATCTTTTAGCTGTATATCCAGTATCATTGTCACAATCACTTTGGGGCTAGATTTCCTTCAGGTGTAAACTAGCCTAGCTCCTTTTGAAGTCAATGGAGCTAAACCAAATTACACCAGCTGAAGATCTGACCTATTTTCATTTATGATTTGCTTGCAAGAAATTTTTTTGAGGTGTTTTGGTTTTGTACTAAGCTTAGATCTCTCTAAAATACAGATCCTATAATCTTCATGACCTGCGTGCTGTCATATGAAGCACATTTGTCCTAATTACCTAATTACTCCAGAGACTGGAACAGTTTTATATGTCTCTTCCTAATTGCCTGCCTGTAGGAATATTTCCCATAGTTAAATAAGTAGCTTATCCACCTGATTTTTTTTTCTCATTATTGTCACTGGGCCAAATCTCACAGAAATCAGTACAGTTTGTTGGAATTTGTACTGTTGTCAATGAGGTCACAATCCATTTATCTTGTATGTAGAAATGGCAAACACCTCTCAAACATCTTTAAACATTTACAGTGTCACTGAACCAAAAATTGCTAAGGTTTGTCATCCACTTCGAATTTTTATCATCATAAGAAAAGCCATGAATTTCTAACCGTTTTATTCCTTTTTTTTAAACACCTATTAATGAAGGGCTTTACAGGGATCTAAAAAGAGCACAAGTTCTCTTGGTATGCATCCTTCTCTCAGTAAAAGAGAAATCTGCAGTGCTAATGAGAAGAGACTAAATGGTCTTTTTAGTATATGCTAACATAGTCCTTTTACTGTTTCCTTATGGCTCTTTAAGCACCACAAGCTTTCCTTTCATAGAGGAAAGGTGTTTACACAGGATAAAAGTGCTCACCTTTCGGATGCCTCAGAGAGCCTGTGAGCTCATTAAAATTGTCTTAGCTCCTGTGGTTCAAAGCTAATAAAAATACAAGAAGGCCAGTGGTGTGAATAAAGACCTGAGCATCAGCCAGTGTGCCTGTAGGTTACTGCAAGAGCATGTGAGGGGGCTAGACAATTTACTTACTGTTCAGAGGCTGCAGCTGTACTTAAGGAAAGCTGCACCTCAGTACAGCAGTGTGAATGCTCATAGGATAAGGGGCATCGTTCATTGTGTATAAATAGGGTTGCCAATTTTGGTTGGATATATTCCTAGAGATTTCATCACATGACATAATTTTTATAAAGATTAATCTTTTAATTCCTGGAGAGTCCAGGCCAGGCCTGGAAGGTTGGCAACCCTGTGTATAAATCATATGCACATTCCTGTTCCCATTGAAGTCAATGGGAGTTTTGCTGTATGGAGAATTGAACCGCATGGTCCTTACAATAAAATCTTTATTTAAAATGGACATTTTTCAGTCTCTAGCTGGTAGTGGCCCATCCAAAACAATGACCTGATTTGTGACACTGATATTTTGGGAAGGCTCATGTGAGAGACTTTAAATTGTCTTCTCTCCCATTAAGAGAAAACTATTTTTCCATCCTCCTTAAGTACTGGCTTAACAGTTATAACTTTAATGAATAACAGTTAAACACAATTCTTCAGACATGTGCACAGCAAAGTTCTTTTGATGTTGTCTGTACTAAAAGCAGGATGGAAAATACCATTGTTTTAACCGTTCACTGGACTTTACACTGCTAGGGTCACAAATAATGCCATGTCTCTGGAGCATGGTCGTGACTCACCGCAAATGTGCCAAAAATTCTGAATTGAATCGAAAACATAATTTCAAATAAACCGCCGTGCTTCTCACTATGTAACTTTTCAGATTCTCATGCTCCTTCTACACTGGTGAGTTACATAGTCATAATTTGCCACCAGTGCAGCTCCACCGCAAGTAGCAATGGAAAGGTAGGGCAAATGTGATCCAGCTGCTTTTAGCGTATCTCTGAATAGGATTTGACACCGTGATTAAGTTCCTGGATCCTGTCCTACTCTTCAGCTTCCATTCTTGTTAAATTTGTTCTCACTGGTGGAGCTGTATCAATGTTGATTTACAGCTATAAAGTGTTCTTGTATAGCAAAGGCTAGAGCAAATTTTACTTTTGCCAGCCCTTTTAGGTCACAGTTCTTGGTTGGTGTCAATTGGCATAGCTGCCTTGAAGGCAGTGGATCTGTGCCAACTTATACCAGCTAAGGACTCAGATTCCAACCTTATCTATCTAATAGGTGCTCTATGAAAGAGACTGATTTATTGATTACAGTGCCATGTAAAATATGGGGAGGGTAAAAGGGTGTAGGAAAGATACATAGATCTATATTTATATTGTTCATAATAGTAATAAATATAATATGAATCAAAGGACTTTTTTTTGGAATGGCAGAAGCATTAAGTAGAACACCCTTTGGGCTTGATTCTCCTCTCATTTACAGGGTAAATCAGGAGAAAACCACTGAAACCCCACTGTTTGTCTTCAGAACCCATCTTTCCTTCCTATTGGACCCTGCTGTTAAATCACTAAGTTAAACTTATGACACTGCCATCTTTCATGTGGCAAAAGATCGTGAGCTCATCAGCACAATAGTAAATGTAGGTTCAAGAAGAAGCTAAGCTAGTTTGTGGGATGGTGCACTGTTTGTCAGCACACAGATAGTTGTAATAATTGGAAGGGGAACACAGATAAATACTGTCCAAGTGAATAACTTCTTTGGACAAATATTCTCTATCTTCACATTTGCTCCTGTGAAAGTCTGTGTTTAAAATCCTTTGTTTTTGTTGGCTTCTGTCACAGACCCCAGTTTCTAAAAAGGATGTCCATGTCCTTCATCTGAAAGGGCGGCTCTAAATTGGTCACAAATTGTGGACTAAGCTTCAGAGCAGCCCTGCAATTTCATTTCTGCCCAGGCAGCAGAATCACACCCTGCAGCAGAGAGCTGGAGTCAGTGCTAAGCAGTGGTCTGATTTCCACCCTCATCTGTGTGCGTAGTTTAGCCAGTTGCTGGCTAGATGGATTTTTGGTGGATAGGAAGAGTTAGAGAACCCATGTGCAGCTTACTGCAGCAGCTGAGAAACAGCTTTATGTGATCAGAGGATACATACAGAATGGGGAACAAATAAAGAGAAGCAAATAAAACCAGAGGGGGAGCCATTACAAAATCCAGGCTGGGTATAGGCAGTAGGCCTGGGCCAGATTAAAACTCAAAGTGAATTGCTAAATTTTAAGGTGGGGATTGTATCTGAATTTCCTTTGGGTACTAATCCATTTAGTGATTTATAGATTGATAAATGGAATTAAGTTTTGAATTTTCTCTCCCTCAGCCTTTTGAATCCCCATCCTCAGTTTGAAAGTACGTGTGTATGTGGGATGGGAAGACGGGTTCCCGCCCAAGACCAAACAGAAATTTGAGCCTTGATATGTCAATTGCATGTGTAAAAGGTCTCCGTGATTACATTTTGTTACCCTGAAAGTGCAGCTACATTGGAAAATTAGGCCCTCAATCCCTTGGGCATGGTAAGAAATAATAGATCAAATCCTGACCACTTCAGTGTCTGCTTTGCTGCTAGTCTGTTGGTTCAAAGCAGCCAAAAGCCCAATTTAGCCTCTCTCTGAGGATTCCCCTGGCACAGGCCTCAGGGTGGGGGGACAGAAGGTGTCATCCTTCCACCTTTCCCAGCCTCAGACTCACAGCAGAGCTGTGCCAGATTATGGATCTAATCCAACAAGTATCCCATAGAGGCAGATGACGGCAAAACTGAACTACTGTTCCTTTTGTTTTACCCTTCCTTTGAGGTAGTTTGTTCAAGTGGGATATTCCTGCATTGACCCATATGGTGAGAAATACATCATGCAGTTTTCACTTGCCACCTGTATTAATTGATAAAAATTGCATTAGCATTTAGAAATAAATTCAATTTTCTTCAGGTCTAGTGCTGCCTACAGAATGCTGTTAGTCAAAGAGTGTCTGAACATGCCCCGGGAGGTATTCGGTGGGAGGTGAGAGCATTCAGCACCCCCAGGAGACATGCTGTGGCTTGTCGAATTACTTAAAATTTCCACCATGTTTTGAGCAAACACTCTGCTCTTCCAGGTTCATTCTGCACCTTTTATCTAAATAAGCACACTGCATCAAAGGGTCACTTTTGGGGCTGAATTTCTCCTTTTCAGTAGGTCCCAAAAATATGAGAAATTCAGATCTTAATTGACTTCCCTGGAGGATTATTTTTTGTATTCTAAGAAGTAAAGTTTTAATCTCACCATCGAGAGAGAGTTATATTAGGAAACTTGAAATCAGAAATTCCCCTTTTTTGTATACAAAAAAGATTCAGTTAGGAATTTAAAGTAACTTGAAGTTAAACAAGCTTTTATAAGAGTTCATCCTAGCGGGAAATACAGCTTGTCTGTTGATTTCTGTAATCATTTCAGAGATTACAACAGAAAGTATTTTTCTGGTTAAAGCAACAAGGAGTTTTTACTATCTGGGGAGTGACCTGATATATGCAGATTATATGATATGTAGAGGATCTTTATGTGAGGCCAGTTGGATGTTCATTCTAATGCCTTTGATAAGACAACAAAATATCTGAAAGTTAGGACATTGGTTATGTCCAGAGCTCTAGTGAATAAGGGTATCAAACATGGACTCAGGTGACCTGGGTTCAATTCCTAGATGAGTCATAGACTTTCTCTGTGGCCTTAGGCCTGTCACTTATCTATCCTGTGCCTGAGTTCCCCATCTGCAAAATGGAGTACTTCCCATGGCAGCTATGAGAGTGTAATCCATTAATTGTGAGGTGCCCAGACACTATGGTAGTGAGGTATGTGGATAGAGTGCAATATTCACAGTGTTAACAGAGGAAATATATCTTTGTTAGGGTGCCTGCTTAATATATTTTTAGGAAAAGCCTAACTTTTAAAAAATTCCTTAGTTTGAAGAATAAATGTGAATCCAGTAAGAATATTACATATGTATTATATTTATAATCCTTGTTTATCATCAAGAAAAAATCCACATTAGCAAATTATTTGGGTACAAATTGGGGAAAATACATTCAGATTCTAAGAACAAAATCCTGGACTCTACCAACAGCCCCAGGAAACAGGGGCTCCACCTCAAAAAACAGCAGAGTTACTCCCAGGCCACTACTACAGGCTTGTGGTTGAAGAAGTGCCGGTAGCTGTTGTTACTCCCTGGGAATAGCTTGGTTCTGTGTAATCATGGATCTACTCTCCTCCTCTTCCTCAGACCTATCCCTATCTCATCTCAACAAACCCCTTGTGTGCTGACCTATAAGGGGTCCTCACCGAGCACAGAGTGCAGACCCCCTGCACAGGCTACTTACCACCAGCATCTCAACTCCCAAGTAGTAGATTCCATTGTATTCAAGGCCTTCCATGGCTGCAGAGGATTTGCCCCATAGGGACTAGGGCCATGCTTCAGCAAGGTACAACAATATGTGCCTATCTTTAAGCACCTGAGCAGTCCCACTGAAGTCACTGTGACTACTCACATACCTAAGCTATGCAGGTGCGTACATATCTTGTTGAAGTGGGGCCTAGTCTAGTACAATTAAATCAGCTACATCAACACAATATTTAGTCAGCCTCAAAAGTAAGTTAAAAAGTAGTTTTGAGTACTGCACCTGCCTCTGAATCCTATTGGTAATTTTTGTGGCAATCACATTTTCTTATTTTAAAAAATGTTTTTTATTATTATTTATTATCATCATTTGTCTTGTGGTAGCACAGATGAGTCCCAGCCCTGGACCAGGACCATGTGCCAGGTGCTGTACAAACACAGAACAAAAAGATGGTCCCACTCTTTTGTGTGAAAGACCCAGACAAACAAACTGAGTGACTGAGTATGGAAAATGTCATCAAGTGCACAAAGTAAAGAAACTGGCTAATATGGGGGAAATGTCTACACTCTTTCTATTATAGCAATCTTAGGTGTCAGTAACAATAGTAGGTAAAAACATTCAATCCAGTAGTACAATTTTTTTAGTTGAGAACATCCAATACTAAAGAGCTAGTCAGTAATTTATAAAAATAAATAAATGAAAACCGTAGACCCAACTCTCAAACTAGCCAAATGTTGAGTGTAAAAGTACCTGTAATCAGCGCTTGTCATCTTCTGTAAATATTGCTTTCCAGACAGTGCAGAGGCAAACTCCTCTTGATTACCTAACTCTTCTTTATTTTCATTGCATTAGGTTGTTGGTGTGGCTCAAGCTATCAATAAGAAATCTGGAATTGGTGGGATATTCACAGAGCAAGATGAAAAGGTATAAGGGATGTGGAGAGAGAGAGAGAGAGTGTGTGTGTGTGTGTGTGTGTGTGTATATATATATATATATATATATATATCAGTGGTTTTCTTTTATGACAGCTAGAAATCTTGAAGTTATCCAAACTGCACTAATCTTTGAATAAATAAAAAATGAAACTGTAATTCTTTCTGCATTGCAGAAATGTCAGTGTGAATCAGTTTAATTTCTGGGTCAGTTTGGTTTCTCTCTTCTATTAGGATTCACAATGTTTCTGTGCTTTATTGAATGCATTATAAAGGGGTGTAGGCTTAACAGCTAGTAGTTGAAGTCACCTTATCTCAAAGGAATGTCACAATGGGCACTCAGTAGCAGCTTAACATTAAAACTAAAAAGCTTGCCAAGCAGCTTTTAAAATTACTACATAACTTAATTTCTGTGTACACTAGTTGTAGAAAGAAATAAAGCACTGCATAAATTACAGTCATGTCTGACATAATCAGTAGTGCAGAAAGCACATAGATTCTGAACTCTCACATTGCAGGCACTTTCAGAATGCTCTCAGACTTAACATGCAAACTGTGGTGCACCACGAAAGGCCAAAGAAGTTGACTTAAGCCTTGGCAATAACAAAGTAAGAATTTACTCCTTCCCTGTTCCAATGGAATGCATAATGAACATCTGCAGGACATCAGAATTAATCCCTTTCCTGAAGAGAAACAGCTCTTGGCTTCGCTACTTAAGCAAGATTTGATTTCCACTTTTAAAAATATTTAATTCCTTATATACTAGATGCTCATTTTGTGTGTTCAGTTTTTAATGGTGAGATTTTAGTTGGGTTGGTTCCCCAAAACTGCTTCTTATTCCAGTACAGTTCTACCAGGATAAAACATGAAGATCAATCATTTGTTTCTAAAAAAGATGGGAGATTCCTGATGAAATGGCAATAAGAGATCAAGACCAACCAAAGAAAACATTTTATGTATGATTACCAAAAATAACCTTCAACATACCAATTACTACCACAAAGTGAAAACAAAAAACTGCAATGTGTATATCTTTGTTTAGATTTCAAGGGTTTTTTGTTTTGGTTTTTTTCCAATGCTTAAATTTAATTGGGAGTATTATTCCAGAGGGCATTCTGCACCAAAAAAAATAAAAATTCTGTGTACTATATTTTAAAATTCTGCAAATTTTATTTGTCAAATAAATGTGGAGGCTCCAGCATGGCATTGGGGAGCACAGGCCACTGGCTGCACAGAGGTGGGAGATCACTGTGCAGCTCCCCCCCCAGAACATGGACTCAGCAGTGAGGCTGCACCCAACCCTGACACAGTGCAAGGACCAGAAACACCTCAGGGCCCTGCCCTTCCATGTGGGCAGGCAAGCTCAGCAAGGCAGAATTCAAGTGTTGGGGGATCCAGGTGTGGTTTGAGAGGGTTCTGTGTGGTGCAGTCTGGGTGCGGACAGCTCAGTGGAGGATCTGGGTTTGGGGGTAGGGGATCTGAATGCACAGGGGCTTGTTGGGGGGTTCTGGATGCAATGGCAATGGGACTCTGCAGGGGGTCCAGATGAAGGTGGTTGGGGCTCAGTGCACGGGGGGTGGGGATCTGGGTGCGGTGGGGATAGAGCTTGTCAGGGGGGTCTGGGTGTGGGAGGCTCAGTGCGGGATCCACATGCTGGGGGAGTGGGGCTCCAGGTGCAGCTGGTTGGAGCTTGGTGGGGTGGGGATTTGGGTGCGGGTGGCTTGTTAGGGTAGTCCAGGTGCAGAGGGAATGGGGCTTATCAGGGTGGGTTCTGAGTGCAGGGGGGTGAGGCTTAGCAGGAGGGTCTGGGTATGAGTGGGTCTGGATGCACGGGGGTTGGGCAGATGGGAGAGCAGCTCCCTGTATAGGGTTCCCTCCCTCTGCAGCTAAGGAGCTATAGGTTCAGGAAGCGGGGTGAGGGGGAAGTTTGCAGAGCTTCCTGCAGCCCGGGGAGAAATCTGGGGGTGGGTCTGACCCAGGCCCAGATGCCATGCAGGGAAAGAGGAAGTCCTGTATTCACAAGCCCAGTTGGGACTAGCAGTGGGGGGCCAGTGGCTTGGCTCGGGCTCGGCCAGGAGAGGGCCTTCAGGTGTGGGGGGCCGACGGCTCGGCCCAGTGCTGGGGCCGGCCCGGTGCTGTGATGGGGGCCAGCGGCTCAGCCAGGAGAGGGCCTTCAGGGGCTGGGGGGCTGGGGGCTTGGCTCAACCGGGGTGGGGAGGGAAAGGTGGCTTGGCCCAGTGTGGCTGGGATGGGTGGGCCGGGGCTCCTCTGGTCGCGGGGGACCCCTCAGGGCTTCTCCTGTTGCCGAGGGTGGGGGGGCCCTCAGGGCTCTGTCATGCAGGGGAGCGGGGGCCTTGGGCAGAAGGGGTGGAGTCAGCGTGCTAATCTCCCCAAAGCAGGGGTTCACCCGCCACCCATGATGGGAGGGCTACTGCATAAGTTGCACAGATAATAAGGCACATACCAAAGACCATTGTTTCTTCTTTCTGTGTATTTACAGGTTGACCAAAAAACTGTACTGCCAGAGTTCTGGCCATAGCCAGGATGATTTGATGGACTTTTATTAAAAGATGTAAACAAACATATTTATATTGAAGCTGAAAGCTTGGAAAGAGAAAATAATAAAAACCTAGTTCTTCAGACACATTAAGTGAGCATTTTGGATGTGAAAATACAACCTTGTTAGAAACATTTAATTATCTGTTTTTCAGGATTTTGCTGCTTATCTGGCATTTTGTGGAATCGTTCTTCACAATGCTCAACTATATGAGACATCACTGCTTGAAAACAGGCGTAACCAGGTATGTCCAACAGGTTTATTCTAGCCTGGGATGTGGCATTTGTGATGGGCAGGTAGTAGTTAATGCTTGTTATTTACAGCTTCTGGCTTTCACCATATGGTAGATGTTCCTTGCATATGTTAATTATTTATTTGTCTCTTTGTGGGACTTCCTGTGCCTCTCTATTAAAACCCTAGTACCAGCTGTCCTGCATAATGGGCTGGCAGCAGAATATTAAGTAAATTTCAGATTTTTTTAAAATTAATGCTTAAATTTAATTGGGAGCATGCTGCTTTAATACTTCATCTAGAGAGTTATTCCTGGACTCTGCACCTTGTGGAGGGCTGTGCATAAATACCTATAAATGTCTTCCCCGTCAGTATCCTGGGTTCTGCATAAAGTCAGAATGTGTCTTGTTGCATGTGCATGTTCCAGAGTGTGAGGCTTATATAGCTCAAGCATTTCTGCCAAAGTTATTCTCATTCAGCCTGTTAGACTCCCTTACACCCACAAACAATCACTTACGGTATCTGCAGCAACAGTGGAAAGCAGAGCTGATCTTTCTGTGTGTTTCTAATTGTGCATCTTACAGCCATCCTCTTTGTTAAAGAGTTATTTATACCACTGCTATTTATTGAGGAAAGTATCTGGATCCACCACACACAATATGAAAAAAGGTGTGTAGAGGCAAATGGGCAGAAACTGTTCCAAAGATTTCCAGCAGGGTAGAATTTCAAAGTTGTTCCTTGAGTTTACAGATCAATAAACGTGTCAGGCTAGATTCTCAGACCTGGTTTCATACCCTTCGTGCCACCTGAGTGGGGAGCAGGTGATATAATCTGGCCACATCTGGCTGGTTGAGAATTCTCCCAGCAGCATCTCCTAAATCTATCAGGCTATAGTTGGATACTGTATCTAGCTAGCTACACTCTTTGCCTCTCTCATCAAAGGTGTTCACAATGGATGCCATTAATGACATCCCACATAGCCTGTTGCCCTGCAAAAACTTAAATTAAAAGGGATAGCTCAGTGGTTTGAGCATTGGCCTGCTAAACTCAGGGTTGTGAGTTTAATCTTTGAGGGAGCCATTTAGAGATCGGGGGCAAAAATCTGTCTGGGGATTGGTCCTGCTTTGAGCAGGGGGTTGGACTAGATGACCTCCTGAGATCCCTTTCAACCCTGATATTCTATGACCAAAGTTATCAGACTGGTGAAAAAAATCCAAGGGGCTAATAAATATAATTATCATTTAACTCCTAGTTATTAGAATTTTCACAAAGGGTTTCTTTTTGTCCAGGTGCTTCTTGATCTTGCTAGCTTGATTTTTGAAGAGCAACAATCTTTGGAAGTAATTTTGAAGAAGATAGCTGCAACTATAATCTCCTTCATGCAGGTGCAGAGGTGCACCATTTTCATAGTAGATGAAGATTGCACTGTGAGTATCAAGTGTGACTTTGTTTAAAGGGAGTAATGCTCTTGTTCTTTAGAGGCCCCTGGGGTGAGATTCTCTATTTCCCTCCTCCATTTTGATTTGGTCACATTTTACACCCACTTTGCACAATTTAAATTATTACATAAGTGCAAGGAACTGGAGAATCAGGCCTCCACTGTAAAGAAGAGGGAAGACAGAAAGGCAATGGTTGCAGTGTACTCTTCGGTTCACAGTAGCAGATTCCTTCTGTCCACACTTCCTTTTACTAGCCTTCCATCACTGATCCACTACAACATTCAGGACCGGCTTTAGGAAGTGCGGGACCCGATTCGAACAGGTTCGACGGGGCCCCGACAGGGATGACTAAAAAAAAACACGTAAAAAAACCACATGGGGCTTGTACTCACCAGGCCACGCTCCTAGTCTTTGGTAGTGGGTCCTTCACTCGCTCTGGGTCTTCGGCGACACTGAAGGACCCACCGCCAAAGTGCTGCCAAAGACCCGGAGCGAGTGAAGGACCCGCCGCCAAAGACCCGGAGCGCTGCCAGGTGAGTAAAAATTAAAAAGGCACCTCTAGCCAGGGAAGGGATTCTCTGCCACTTGCCCCCCACTCTGGGCGGCCCTGCCACTGGGCGCGGAGCCCTCTTGGGCGCGGGGCCCAATTCGGGGGAATTGGTGGAATTGGCCTAAAGCCGGCCCTGACAACATTTTCTTCTCCCAGTCTCATGCCTCCTCACCTCTGTTTGTATGATATCCTTTCAGTTTGGATGTCAATTCATTGGGGCATGACCTCTAACTGGGTCAGATTCTGTGGTTTGGTTCAGCCATTTTGCACTGCTGGCTGGTGTAATCTGTCCCTCAGGTCATCTGAACCATCCCAGAGAGGATCACCTCCAGGGTTAGTATATTCCTCCCATGACAGAGAGCTGACATGGGTTGTTGCATCACTCACTCACTCTGCGGCTGGTATAGCAGGGAAAAGGGGAGTGGCCGGAGGAAGAATGATGTGGCCAAAACCAGCTGCTCTAAATGAGACCTTGGCTTCACTTTTGGGCCCTTTGTGGCCATTGCAGCCCAACATTAGTTAGAGCATCCCTTGCATAAAGCTCAGGAGAAACTGCCTTGCAGAGCAGTACTAGCATCACAGGAATGCAAAAGAGAGATTTATGTCACCTATGCTCCCATTTGCATACGCACTCTCACACACACATGCTCTGGGTCTGGCCCAGTTCCTCTCTGTGCCTCAATTTCTCATCTATACAATGGGGATAATGATAATTCCCTGCCTCACAGGGGTATGTGAGAATAAATTCATTGGTGTTTGCAAAATGCTCGGATACTACAGTGATAAGAAGCCATAAGGAGATCTAGCAATACATTTAAGGCTTATTGTTGCTCCTGGGACTCTCCACATCCAAGCAAAGTGACATGACTGAGGTTGATCACAAATACACTCTTAGTCTGGAGTTGGGTAAATGTTAGAATAGACTCTTAGCTCTGGAGCTAACTGTTAGCAATTTGTAAACATGCCTGCCCTCACTTGGGGTGAATGTTCCCTGGAGATGCAAGGGTTTTCAGTGACACGGGGAAGTTAAATTTCCCTGTTCTGGGCCAGAATTGCCATGGGGTGGGCGGGGGGAGGGAATGTAAAATACAAGGATTTCTCTCTTTCTCCCTCAAGGCAGACTCAGTATAAATAATTGCAGCTGACTTTCTCCTTATTACTATTGTTATTGTTAATCAGGATTACGAATATTACTAGTTTCCATCCAATAAGAATCCTTTTTGTATTTGTAGGAGTCATTTTCTAGGGTGTTTCACATGGAGTTTGAGGAATTAGACGATTCAGCTGATGTCCTGAAGAGGTAAAACAACTTGATCTGAATTTCTGTTCATTACAGGCAAATGGAAATAACTGAAGAGACTTTGCTTTTAATAACTTTTCATGACAAATAACTTCAATAAATAGAATTAGGCAGTGCATTATTATCTACTGTAGGCTTTTACCCTGAGATATGCATGCACTGTTCCCATTGGTCTCAGCAGAGTTGGTCACACAGTTGTGTCTGAAGGCAGCTTTGTTTAATTTTCTTCATTTCATGCGGTGTTTTCAAAGTTAAAGGCTCCTGGACAATGTGTGCTCTATACCTTTTTCCTACACTGTGCTATTAACTATCTCCCCAAAAGCTTGTTAGCCTTCATTTTAAATGTAATTGTTTTAGATTTTGATAACAGTTTTAACAGCACAAGCATTTTCTTCCAAAGAAAGAGAAATTAAAGCAATACAGAAAATTACACCACCCAGCACAACCAACTTTCAATGGCCCCAGAGTATGGCTCCCATAGCCTCCTAAACATGGCTGTAAGCACACAATGGGAAGTATGGCACATTAATGCAGCCTTTTTCTGTCGATTTAGAAGGGATGTGAACCGAGAGGAGCATACAGGGCTCTCCCATGCCACCCTTTACTTGTCCTGTCCTGCTCTGCAGAGACCAGCAGAAGGATCATTGGTAGTAATCAGCAGCATGTGAGCCAGAGTACACTGTACCATTGGCTACTGTCCTATGCTGCATGCATACAATGTCATTCTCCAGTTATAGAGCCTTTACAGAAATATTGCCACCCTGCCACGTAGTGGAATGCCTTGCTAGCTTACATTTCAAGCAGGGCAAGTATCGGACCCTTAGGAAAAACCTAAGATTTTTGGGGGTAGTTTTAAATGCTGAAAATAATCTAGAAAATGAAGTTAGAATGTTGCAGCTAAAATGTCACATAAACAAAATATTTTCATATAGACTTTCAGTATTAGGGGGGAAAAGTCCAATATTAAATCAGTTTCATTCCACTGCATAGTTTTTGGGAGTTCTTAATAATTTAGTATCCTAGGAGTTCTGGTTAGGCCTTAAATTCTGATTATTTGGCTTTGTATAACAGCGGCACCTACTGGCTGAACATGTATTATTACTATTATTTTATTATTATTATTTATTAAAAAAAATTGCAATAGTCCCCAGTGACCTCAATCAAGGTTACACCCCACTGTGCTATCATCATCATCATGTTCCTATTACGCCTCCGGCATTTAGGACAGTGACGAAGCTCCTCCATTCCTGTCTATTTCTGGCAAGTCTTTCAATGGTTCCCCAGCTGTGCCCCAGGTTTTTCAGCTCGGCTTCCACAGCTCTTTGCCATGTTGTTTTTGGGCGGCCTTGTTTTCGCTTGTCTTCAGGTGTCCACCTTATTGCTACTCTGGAGATGGAATCAGTTTCCATCCGAAGCACATGACCGATCCATCTCCAATGCCTCCTGGCAATGATGGTGCTCAGATCCTCTTGGCTGCACTGTGTCAATAGATGTTGGTTTGGAATTATTCTGGGCCAAAAGATATGGAGGTGCTAGGCCAGAGGTAGGCAAACTACAGCCACATCCGGCCCACGGGACTGTCCTGCCCAGCCCCCGTGCTCCTGGCCAGGAGGCTCGCCGCCCCCCTCACCCCAGCTTGCTCGCTCTGCTGCCGGCGCAATGCTTGCCTGGGCAGCGGGACTGTGAGCTCCTGGAGAAGCACAGCTGCAGAGCCCGGCCTGACCCGGTCTCTGTGCTGTGTGGTGGCAGTGGCTCCAGCTGGGCGGGCTGTAGAGCTGCCAGCCACCGGTGTTCCAGGCAGCACGGTAAGGGGGCAGGGAGCATTGCGGGGGGGGGGAGGGGAGGTTGGATAGAGGGCAGGGAAGTTTGGGGGTGGTGGTCAGGGTCGGGGGTGTGGATAGGGGTTGGGGTGATCGGGGGTGGAACAGGGGATTGAATGGGGGCAGGGGTCCCGGGGGGGGCAGTCAGGAAGGAGGGGGGGTTGGATGGGGTGGCAAGGGGCACTCAGGGGCAGGGGTTTTGGGGGCAGTCAGGGCAAAGGGAGAAGGGGTGGTTGGATGGGGCAGGGGTCCTGGGGGGGCCGTCAGGAATGAGAGGAGGGGTTGGATGGGGCAGCGGGAGTCTGGGGGAGGTCAGAGGACAGGGAGCGGGGTTGTGTGGATGAGGGAGCGGGGGTGTGTGGATGAGGCAGGGTCCTAGAGGGGCCATCAGGGAACGGGGGGTTGGATGGGACAGGAGTCCTGGGGGGGGGGTCAGATAGGAAGTGGGAGCCAGGCCACGACCCCCTCCCCTAACCAGCCCTCCATACAATTTACAAAACCTGATGCGGCCCTCAGGCCAAAAAGTTTGCCCGCCCCGTGCTAGCCACTGTACAAATACACAAGATAATATGATCCTTGCCACAACAAGCTTATAAATATGGCCCTGATCCTGCAAAGACTTAAGTGTGTGTGTAACTTTAGGCATACAAATAGTCCCTTGAAATCAATCAGGGACTACTCATGTACCTAAAGTTACATACATACTTACATCTTTGTAGGGTCACAGCTTAAGAAAGAGCTTGCAGCCTAGAATAGCTGTACCTAAAGACTATCCTGTAGGTCTGTGCAGATGTACAAAAAGCAGAAATCCAGCTCATGTAGGCACAAACCTCTAGTCTAGAATTTACCTGTGAAAACCATTCATGAGAAGTGTGAACAGCTCTGCTCAGTTGTAGAGCAGGCAATAATCATTGCATAAGCCATCTGTATTTAATTAATGCTGTACTTTTAATCAAAGGATCTCAAATTACTTTACAAAGGTGGGTAAGTATTATTCCCATTTTATAGGTAGGGAAACTGAGGCACAAGGTGGTGATTGGCAGAATCAGGACTAGAATCCAGCATCCTGACCTCCAAGCCCCTTTTGCAATAACTTCAGGAGACCATTCACTTAATTATTCAATCTGGGTAAAAAGAAAAGACAGAGGCAATAACTGGATTAATGTGCCCACATTAAATAGATTCTGAATTTAACCTCAGTCAAAGAATCTGTACATAAAATGCTGGAATATCATCCATTCTCTAACTTTTTCTATTTATTACAAAAATGTTATTTCATGTAGCACTGAGGGCTGACTTTTCAAAAGAGATTAAAAAAAGAGATTAAGTTGTACACAGGGCACACTATTGGATATGCAACGTACAGCATCCAGTTTGAGCACTGTGTGCTCGACTGACCTCTTTTTGCTATTGATTGTTTCACATACGCAATTTTCGCACATATATTTGAAAATTCAGCCCAAAGATTCTGGCTCAAGGTGGCAAAAGATTTTGGTCTATTTGGGACTTGGACTGCATGCCAGCACAAGAGAGTAAAGGGGGAATGCTTGCTTACTCCCTCCTCTAGAGCAGGTGGATGGCAAATGGGCAGGCCTTATCTTCTTCCATTCATACTTCCCTCCTGCTTGCTGGTGCATGCTTCTGAGAGTAGTTTACTGCTTGTAGAGGCCAGCAGTGAAGTCTTCTCTCAGGCTCAGAGCAAGGGAAGCAGGGAGGGAATTTTGGTCCCCGAGTCATAATTCCTTCCCTGAAATATTCTTGGGGCAGCACAGCTATATGCCACCCTTTATGGTGGGCTGCCTTGAAGGCTAATGCGCTAAGGTCACAGTTTCCCGGGGACATAAAAGGCACAGTGATATGCATTAGGTAGAATAAATTATTATACAAGGTACTCTCTGATACTCATCACATAATCTGTGAGCTGAGTCGTGCCCAAAATCAGGCCATTCTTCAGAAGTGCAGGGTTTGTCCCTAAATAACAGAATTTGTTACATAAAAAAGAATGCTTTCTTGTCTTCAGTATTGTGCATGGATTCTTTGGACATGTCCATTTACATCTGAAAAATAATAGACTCCTACTCACAAGTCAAAGAGAAAATGCAGAAGCCTGATGGGAACAGGTATATCGACAGGAGATGGGTGCTCTCCCAGAATGGGTGGGGAAGGACTAGGACAAGAAGCGAAGTGCCTTAATTAAATACATAAGCACTAAGCAATTAGAAAAGAGATGATTGATTTTGTAAAGTTATTTTAGGCTCTGATTAGGCCCTGAAACAGATGTTCTGTGTCACTAACGCAATCCCCATGCAATTAATTGTTCATTCATTCATTCTAAGAGCACGTTTTACATGAACTTAAAAGCAGAAAATTCATAAATGCTGCCATCTGTTCTCAGTTGAAAAATATGTGAATTTCATCTATTATTGATTTTCCAATGTGTCAGATTTCTAGATGCATATTATTTTTGAAGTGTTCTATTTCTGTGAACACACATTCAGCTGGTTGAGGTAACATCTTTTATTGGACCAACATCATGCACCTTGCCTCTAATATCTTGGGACAGACATGGCTACAACTACATTGCATATATTCATCTGTCATTCATTTTTATCCTTCATTCTTGTAGACTACATTGATTTATTTCCTAAGTTTAGTATTTTGAATACATCTCTAACTATCCTAACATTTAAGAGTATAATTTCCTCTGGATGCTTACACAAGACATAACTAAGTTTTACGGCTTGTCTACATCGGAAAGTTGCACTGGTTTATCTCAAATAAATTTTTAAACCAATTTAGTTAAATTGGTTCAAACCCCTGCGTGGATGCTTATATTTCAATTGAAATCAGGCTTATTTCAGCTGAGCTTAAATCAGTTAGGGACAAGTTTAAACTAAACTGAAATAAGCCAAACTTAAACCAAAATGTCTGCAGAGCGGTTTGCACTAAAACAGTTAATTTTTAAACTTGAGTTATACTTGTTCAGCTTTCTCATGTAGACAAGTCCTTAGCAGAACCACAAATATGTAGATAGAACTTGTATGGATTTTAATAGAAGTCACTTGCATGCATGGAGCGCTAAATACACCTACACGTCTCCCGCGTTTCATTTGTAATTGATTAAACAAAATAAACACATGCATCAGAGATAAGGGTTATAATGTTACTCTCAGAATATTGTTAATTGTTTGGTCTTTTGTAGTGATGTGCACAGTATGGAATGGCTGGACGTTATCATCTCTGTTAGTTTAATTTAAATGAGATGTGGATATGCAAAATTGGACTGTCTGAGTCATCTAACTGTAGCACAGCCTACAATTATGTGTTGGGTTGGGTCTGTGCTTGGGAATTGATCACACCTTTCCCTTTGATTTACATATGATGATATATTTTACATTTGCTTAGAATTATTGCATGTCCCAGTGTCAGATAAAGAATACCATGAATAATATCTGTCTGTCCTTGCTGTTCCATCAGGGACTATGATGCAAACAAAATAAATTATATGTATGCTCAGTATGTCAAGAATACCATGGAGCCTCTTAATATACCAGATGTTTGCAAAGACAGAAGATTTCCATGGGCAGTAAGTAAAGTGAAATTGAGTTTGGAATCCAATAATAAAAGACACAGATGATTTTTTGTTTACCTTTCATATATGACCAAGTCTTGTGTGTTCTACCCTTATTACTACTTTCATTGCTGTATTTACTGACTGCCAATGCTCAGAACTGTTTAAACTTAGAGGAAGATACACAGTCCCTGACCCAAGGAATTTACAAACAATACAGTTCTGACACACAGTGGGGCAGGGTGGCTAGAAGATGGATTAATCACAAAGAAAATCAGTATAAAAAAAATAAATCTAATTATACTTATTTACTAGAGAATACATGTTCCTAGGCCAAGAGAAAAAAGTATGTTCTAAGAGAGGTTTTAATGAAGTCAGGATGGAATCTTTCCACATCAATCCTGAGGATTGGTCACCACAGTTTGCTGTAAGATTTGGGAGTAGACTCAGAAGTTCTTTCTCCCACTTTTGGTCTGGGAGAGGTTAGCCATGACACAGATGTGAACTGTTTGCTTCCCGAGGAAGGTGCAACTGCACTTCTCTTCAACACCTCATGGTTCCCAGTCTGCAGGGCAGCATCGGGAAGAGCCAGCTTGTGGCAGGGTGTCCCAGAGAACACTTGGATAGAATCTGGAGATTTAGGAAGGAAGGGACAATTGGTAACAGACCAGCGTAGTGGAAAGCCCAAGCAACAGCTCTAGTGCCTTGGTGTCTCTGTCAGCAAAAAGCAAACCTGTGCCTCTTACTCCCAGAACAGTGCCTGGAAAGCCGCCTGGTCTTCTTGTTACACTTTTGCAAAAGCAGGTTGGTTTATTATATCCTAATACATTTGTAGGCAGTGGATGAGGGAGAGAGTGGGAGCGGGGAGGGAGTGTATTATTGTCAGCAGATGGGCTTCCACTATACTCTCTCCCTTCTGGGGTCAAGCAGCAGGCAGGGCAGAAGGTACAATGTCCAACAAGATTGTTCCAGTAACTGGATAATAGGGGCTGCTGGAGAGCTATGCAGTGCTTCCACTTTCAGCTGTGCACAGTTTAGTCATACTGGGAGCTGAGTACTCTGCACTTTGCAGGGTAGAGCCCATGACTAGCCCCATTTAATGTCTCATGGGGGGGTGGGGGGAGGGAAAGGGAACAAAATGGATGTCCTGGATTGGTAGACAAAGAAATAGGTGACTATTTGGCAGAAGATTTAAAATACATAAAAGAAACATTTGGGGACCAATTTCAAACAGGAGTTTGTTTAGGACAAGCCCTTTGATTTGGCAGCAGAATTTGAATTTTCTGCTCATGCAGAAATGCATTGTTCCCTGGACTCTAAATGATTTATTATGCCTAAGAAAAATGTTGACCTGCATTTACTTCTAGATACATGTGCATACATGGATAAAGAGGAAACAATAGTACTTCTGGAGAGGAATTCTGGATAATCTATTTCTTCAACACAATGACATTGAGTCCACACCTTATACTCCTTTCATATCTATTCTCCCTCCCCCCATCTCTCCAAACAATTGATCATTGGTCTATTTCTGTAAGCAGTGTGCATTGTGGGGTGCTCCAACGTCCACTCAAGTCAAAGGAGAGACTCCATGGGCTTTGGATTAGGCCACATATGAGCATTACCTTGGGGCCATTGGTTCCCCTCCTCCAAGCACTTAACTAGCTTTCATGAAAGCCCTCCTTCAGTGTCTTTCAACTGCAATTGCTGGAGAGTTTGAAGGGAAGGAACATTTGGGACAAATAATGGTTGCAGCTTGGAAAAAAGGTTAATGGTTTAAACACTAAACAATAGGGAAATCAATGGAAGAGACAGGAGAAGAGGAAACAGAAGAGTGGCAAGAACAGAAGGAAATATTAGGGAGGGACAAAAGAGGAGAAAGTGGGAAGGAAAAATGGAGTGACAGTGGACAGAAGGGAAGGACATGCATGAAGAGGGAACAATAAGAGTAGAAAACAGAGATCTACATGGAGTAGATAGGATAATTTTCACCACTGACTCAAGTTAATGGAAAAACTTGTCAACTAACCAGGTAGAAACCTTGTGCACAGCTAACACATCTTAGAAGGGCAGCATGCAAGGTCGCACTCCAGTCCACACTGGCATAGAAAATAAAAGATGTCTATTTGCCATTTTGAGGCAAGCAAGCAAATCTTTGGTTGATTGCTGATGTTCAAAGAAGGAGAATTGGTGTATGGGGATGAGAGATGAATCATGAAATCAAGGCTCCCTGACAGTTTCTTTTCTCTCCATCCCAGTTTGGGCTTTAGGACTCTCGATAACCCCCAAAGCATTATCAGCTCATTTCTCATGAGCACCCTGAATCTGTTGCAAATTGTTGCATTTATAATGATTGAGCTTACCCTTGAGTATTCAGACAGACATCCTCATACCTGTGTAACTAGACTATTGAGCAAGTGTATAAAGTGCAGCAGCAGATCTTAGAAGATACGTGTCTGTGCACCTGAGAGGAGAGTTGAGACAATAGTTGTTACCACCATAAATTAAAACATCGTAGACAAGAGCAACACAGTATAGGTCACTGTGTTCCAAACTGTGGTCCGTGGAGAGCTGGCTGGCTTCAGGGGGCTGGCGTTCCTCCTTATTTCCAGTTAATTTCACAGGTATCGAGACTCTTAATTGCAAAGAAGTGCCTGGAGTCATATAAAGCATTACACATTACATCATCCCTTTGAACGTTTTCTACAAAGAATAGCATATGCTCTCCTACACTGTAGGCAAAATGTTCCTTTATTTGTGCAACGATCATGCCTGTAAGGCTAAAAAGAAACTAACCGAGGCAGCCAAGAATCAAAGAAACTTCAGAGCTGAAATATTAGCATGCTAATATTTTTTCCTTCCCTTATATGGAATCAGACATTGGGCCATGCTTTGTTCTTAGTTATCCCCATGAGATTCCAGTACTAGGTGTAACAGAGCAGAATTAGGTCCATTTTATTTCATTACTTAAGAATCCTCACAACTGGGGAAGTGGAGAAGGTATCTTAGAGCTCCACTGATTTCTCCTCAGCTACCCTAAGTTGAAAATCTGTCTCGCGTGTACAGTACAGTCATTTTCATTTTAATGAAAGGAACTATCATAAAATGAAAAAGTAGACCCAAATGACTGTAAATTCATCTCGAAACTTTGTTATTACTCGTTTATTTATTTATTATTCCCTAGTCCCCGTTATGCTAGATGCTGCACAAACACAAATGAAGACATGGTCCCTGCCCCCAAAGAGATTATAGTTTAAGAATTACCGTTTTATAATCTGCCTTCCTTGCATGGCCTGCCAATCAGGGCTCGTGAATAGATCTCTCTGTAAGTTTTTAACTGTATTCTTTATTTGCTTAACAGAATGAAAATGCAGAAAATGTAAACCAGCACATAAAAAGTTTGCTTTGTACACCAATAAAAAATGGAAAGAAGAATAAAGTGATAGGTATTACCATTTTGATTTGTTTACATTTCTACTTGCACACTGCATGCCTAGTCGTTACACAAAATATCATAACATGCATCTAACTGTTGTCTTTATGTGAGATAAAATGTATTGATATTATACTGCTGGTATGTAACTATGTAGGATTTTTTGGATACTTCTGTATAATTGCTATACAGAAGTATTTCTGTACTCCAGAGTAAAATCTCAGCAACATGAAATCTAAAATCATAAGAGAAAATCCTTAAGCACAATGAAATAGTTGTCATGCTTTTAATTCAGGGCCCCATCATACTCCTATCTGTCATTTTTTTTACCTACTATAGGTGAAAAAATACCAATAACACCTCAATTAATTTTTTCTACTTTTTGTATTTATTTCCTTTGTGTGCCTGACAGCACTCTGTTGGTAATTATTTTCATGGTATTCCCTGTAGACAGTCAGAGTTCCTTGTTCTTTTTATGGGTCTTTTGGATGGCAGTAGGTAAGAGAAAAGCTTTACTTTAAAATATAAGAAAATATAAAAGCCTGAGACCCCTGGCATATAGACTAAGGGGAAGAAGATGCACCTGAAACTATTTCCACCTCTTCTTTTATATTTTATTTAGATTTCATATTGATAGTTACTTTTTAAAATTTACACATGCTCAATTAATGTAACAAATTATGTTAAAATTCCAGTCTAATCAATATTGTATTGAGGAATAGGAAGGACAGTCTATGGGATGTACTCTCTAATCATCCAGCTCCTTTGTGCCACTCAGCTGGTGCAAAGAGGCCAGAACTGATCACAACTGGTCAGCAGAAAATCCCCATGTTGGAGGGGAATGCCCAGGAGATGTAAGTGTGCTAGTGTTGAAATCTTCACCTGTCAACAACTCTTCTGGCATGGGGGTATTTTGGGGACGAGGAGTGAGCATGGTGGAGCTGCACCAGCATCAGTGGTGCAAGTTGGAGCTGCTCTAACACTCATCAGGGGTATGACAGACTGGCCTGATTACAGATCTGGAAATGGTTCTGAGGAAGCCCCCACACCCAGAGCAGGAAGCAGAGCTCAACCATAAGAGTGAAACTCTAAGGGTCAAACATGAATTTCTACTAAGTCCTTACACAGAAGAATTCTCATTGTCCTCAATGGGAGTTTGGACTGATTGATTGGAATTCACTTGGGTAAAAGCTGAGCCAAAACTAAGGAAGGGCCTCAGGAAATCCTCCATAGGCATTTCACATAGCGCTAGTCTAGACTGGGAGTAAAGATGTATTTTTAAAACAACCAACATTTTAAAACTTTAATGTGGACATAGAAAGATTTATTGTAACAGGTCAAGGCGGACTCTAGTGGGTAGCCTGGGGTTCATCTCGACTAACATACCTGTTAAAATACAGTTGGCAGTGCATATTGGGATTTTGGTAACTTGGAAGCCTTTGTATAGATTTTTGCATACAGCATACATGACTATGGGAAAATAATGGATGGGATTCTGGGTGGTACCTCTAAGAGGGATAGCACCAAACTTGCAGCCCAAGGGATGTGGGAAGCTATGGTGGTTTTAAGCTACAATGTGGGTCTTGATATAATGTAGATTGCCTTGGGGGCCTATATAAGTTATGACAGCCTCCCTATGGACTGAAGCTCTACATGTGGTGACCCTGTCCCTGATGTGTCCCTCCTGTCCCCAGCCCCGCCCCCATCACACTCTCTACTACCAGGTTTACAAGGGAGTTTACAAGAGCTGTTTTCCTCAGTTCCTGCATCAGGAGAATCCTCCCCATGCCAGATCTGGGTGTTTGGAGTCCCTTTACACCACTCCAGACCTTTTAGCCAGAGTACAGGGCTCAGAGCCTGGGTGAGGACCTCACCCTGGGTATTCTTAGTCATTAAAGTCTCCGTACCATAGGCCTTTAAATATGTTTACAGTGTGAAAATTCTCTAAAAAGAAAAGTGAATCAAAGGAGAAAAAGCTAGAAAGGTAGAACGTGCATCTAATGAATGATCCAGTGACTAGGTAGTGCCAAAAGTCACTCTTCACACTGAGTACAACTTCATGAAGATCCGGCCAAGCAGCTAGATGTTACCTGTATGTCAGAATAATTCAGCCTCTATATCCTTTAGCTATTGGAACAGGCCCAAGGTAATAAATGACACTTTGTCACATTTTTCATTTAATGTTGATGTAATCTTTTAGTATAGTCTCTTACATGTTTTATTACATCTTATTTGTTGTTTGAACAAAGCTGTAAATAGAAAATCTACTTCTATTCCCCATTACACTTGTGTAAATCTAGAGTAACTCCATTGAAATCACTGGATTTCACTTACTGATGTAACTTACTGTAAGTAAGCGGTGAATCAGTCCCAAAGAACAGAAAAATGTCTGCAAGTGGGTGAATATAACAAATGTATGGTCTTGTGTAAAGTTACAACAGGTTTTATATTTCATGCAGTTATGAGATATTTCTTTAAGAAATCAATGGTTTCAATCGTAAGATGAGATAGTTGGTACTGTGTTTTGCTTGGTGAGTACAATTGTACAATCCTTTCATGGGTGCCACATAGCTCCAGATTTTGTCTCACTTCTTTCTGCTGTTTCTCCCATTTAATGTAAGCATCTCCATTACTGCTGTAGGTCAACCACCCATTCTTCAAGTGAGCAGTTAGTTTTCTTTAAAAAAAAAAACTGAAATAGGAACAAAAATAAGCAGCGTTTTATTTATAATTTTTGTTGCATTTCATGATGGTGGTCAGAACATTTCTTTGTGTTAGTAAAGAAGCAAGCACCAGGAAAAGTTGATTTGGGAGTTAAAATGAAAATATTTAAAACATGAGCATTTATCTCCTGCCACTTTCTCATTTCCCTGATGAGTTTTTACCCTAAGATTAACAAGGGCAGCTCAAGTTCTCACAGTTTTTTCCCTGTAGCCTGCATGTTACTTATACGGCTCTGAGAGCACTGACCCATAGTGTCTGCCCCTCCTTACTCTTTCTAGGATTCTACTGCTTCTGTGACAGCACAGTGGCAATGCTGTCATTGGTCCTGTAGGGTAACATTTTCGAAAGCATCTAAGTCCCATTTCAAAAGAGACTAAGAGAGGCATCTAGGACCTTTAGGCCTGTTGACACTCAAACAGGATTTCAGTTCCTATATGTAAATCACTTTTTTGAAAGTGGAACTTCAGCTCATACAGTGCATCTGCACTTCGAGCTAGAGGTGTAATTTCCAGCTCAGGTAGACATACATATGGTAGCTTTGATTGAACTAGGGATCTAAAAATAACAGTTTAGCTGTAGCAGGATGGGCTAGCCACCTGAGTAAGTACATAGGGAACATACTCTGGACAGCTAGCCTGTCCCACCACCCACATCACCACAGCCACACTTCGGTTTTTGGCATGCTAATTTGATCAAAGTGAGTGTACGTACGCTACCCCAGCTGGAAATTCCACCTCCAGCTTGAAGTGTGAATGTACCCTAAAGTCACTTTGGAGCTTTTGAAAATGTTATCCCTGGTCTGTAGATTTAGAAACCATGTATATGTGCCTTTTCCAGCAGCAAGAAGTTACCCAAGACTATAATGGGGACAGTTCCTGAGGGAACTGTCATGTGTCGGTTTCTGACAGCAGTTGCCATTCAGCTTCCTATCTCTCAACCACCCACACCATCGAATTCTGCAAAATCCCAAGTGTGTGTTGTTTTGTAGAAGGGTTTCCAATGATTACATTTGGGAAATGGGGGAATACTTCATAGTCAGTGCTCCTACCTCCATATGTATTTTTGGGCCTCATTTCATGGAGACAGATTGTTCTTAGACGCCAACTCCATGTAGCTGATGGAAACAGAAGGTCCTCAGAGAGGAATTATCTTTAACTTGTCTAGTTCTCAGCATTTACATTTTATACCAGCTGCTTTATGGGACTGTTGTTACTCTAGGACAGACTTTTAACTCCTCAAACAGGTTTTTCTATTGTTGTTTGCTGTTTAAATTCATGATTAAACATCTCAGGCAGGTTGCATTATTTGTATATTTTTATTTTTAAGCTAAACGTCTCTGATAAGAACAGTACATTTTTCTGGGAGAGTAGCTTTCTTCATCTGCAACAAAGCAAGAAAACCTTTCTGTTTGGTCTCCTTTTGGGCCTGCATACCCTTTAAATATGTGCTGAGAGCATTATAGAAACCTTCTGTGGTTTTATAAGTATGCCCCAAAAAAGAATTTGGGCTCCTTTAATTCTGATGTGCATGGACCCATTCATGCCTCATGGGAAAACTTTTGAAAAACATTCTATTTAGAGAGTGCTTTGGCTTATAGATCATGCAGTATATTTACTGTAATTCTCTCCCCCTGTTTTTATTAATAGAGTCATTTACATGAAAACAAAATCTATGTTTTTCAGAGTTCATCTGATCTTCTGGTTTAGTCACTGCTGGAAGTCATCATCCCCCATTCATTACATCACAGTTGCTATGGAAATGATTATAATGTCATAAACAGCACTAAACAGAGAGTTGACAGTGAGATCCATGAGATTGTCCCACACCCTCAAAAGAGTCTAATGATAGATCAGTTTCTCTTCCACAGAGGGAAACCAGTCCATTTCCCAATGAATTCTTTTTTGTTATTGTGTATTATCTATATACCTGTAGTGCTGAAAGGTCCCAATGAGGGATCAGTGAATCATTGTGCTAGGCACCATACCCTACATCACAAAAAGACATATTTTGCCCCAAAGAGTTTATAATTCAATTGCAACTTACCTATTGATTTCAGTGAAAGCAGGATCTGGGCTGGGAGAATTTCCCATAATAGGGCATAATTTGGCAAAAAAGGGACACTGTTACTGTGCTATAAGTAGATTGGAAACTGTTCTGTGTACAGAACCTTTACATTTCAAAGAACTCATTCCATATGTCCTCAGAGTTGCTATAGACGGTTACAGAGAAGATACATCAAGACTTTGATATTTCTTGTTGTTTTTCCTTAATCTAAAATGAGTAATTTTAGACCATAAGTGTAGATTGCTAGCAATGATGAGAATTTTCTGTAAACATTCCGTAGTGTAGACAAGGCCTTAAAAAGGTGCTGATTACACCCGCTCTTGATATAGTTGCAAAATAGTTTCCATTATAATTCCCACCCCACCCCCACTCCCTTTTTCAGAAGCTGAGAGCAGCTCTGGCATTGTTGAGGCTCTGACCTTAAGACTGCACATTATAAGAAACAAAAAGCCAGGGCTCCAAATTCTGCTACCATTTATAGTGGTGTAATTCCAGAAGCAAGAAAATGCAAAAGTTACTGTTCCAATAGCAGTGCTAGCTGGGTGTCAACAAAACAGAGTTTTGTATTCCTGTTTTATTGGTGAAATATATAGTTTAATACATTATTGTTTAAACTGTTAAATGTGTGGCATAAAAAGCACAGAATATGCAATATGACAAAACTATATCTTCAATCATATTTTTTGCATTTCCTAACTCATTATAATTTTTAATTGTTCATCTGTAACTTTCCAGTGGCATAATTATTTACATTTGATCAGACAAGTGTTTGTCCTCATAGTCAAAAATGTTAGAGGCATATACACAGAAAGTTCTATGTGTGTATTACTGAACAAAGTCAGTAGAACTTGGTGATAACATTTATAGCTGTTTATTTTTAATAATAAGCCATCTGCAGTTAGGGCTTGATCCAAACCCAACTGAAGTCAACAGGAGGCTTTCCAGTGACATAAATGGGCTTTGATCAGGCCCTTTATTGGAGAGACCACATCTCCATAGAACAGTAGTGGGCAACCTGCAGCCCATGGGCCACATGCAGCTCATCAGGGTAATCTGCTGGTGGGCCGTGAGACAGTGTTTATATTGACCATCTGCAGGCATGGCTGCCTGCAGCTCCCAGTGGCTGCGGTTCACCGTTCCCAGCCAATGGGAGCTGCAGGAAGCAGCGGCCACCACGTCCCTGTGGCCCGCGTTGCTTCCTGCAGCTCTCATTGGCTGGGAACAGCAAACTGCAGCCACTGGGAGCTGCGGGCGGCCGTGCCTGTGGATGGTCAATGTAAACACTGTCTCATGGCCCACCAATGGATTACCCTGACAGGCCTCAGTTTGCCCACCACTGCCATAGATCATAGCAAGCACACTTGAACTTTGAGCCTGAACTTGAAATATTTTCTGTTTAGTTTTTTTTTTTTAAACTTTCCGGTACTGTTTCAAATAAGGAAGTGCAAACTTTATGTGCCACTATCCTGACATTCAAAACTGTTCTTTTGGCATGGTTACAAAAATCTAATTAGCCTCTAACTTAATCCCTAAAGACAATTTGTCCTTCAGTCTAAAGTACTTTTAACAATAAGTCAAGAAGAAAACTGCCCTGTAGAATTTTGCAAGATAATGCAGGCTATACAGAGCTACATATCTGCATTGTAGATCTTAATGAATACTTGAAAATCCACAGAACAACATATAGTAGTGTAAAAAGCAACAGAGGTTCCTGTGGCACCTTTGAGACTAACAGAAGTATTGGGAGCATAAGCTTTCGTGGGTAAGAACCTCACTATAGTAGTGTAGTTTTTATTCTTTGGCATATGAAAATAAAGTAAAGTCCTTTTATAGCATTCTAATTTGTGTCCTTTTATAGCATTCTAATTTGTGTCCTGTATATATTTGCTTTAAAAATACACAGATTATTTGTTTTATAGACTATAAGAATTCAGAGAGCTAATATCTTGTTCTGTTTTGTTTCACATAAGTATGGTATTTTAGCAATTGCTATATTACCTCTTTTCATTCCTATGACCTGACGTAGGGGTTTGTCAGCTTGTAAATAAGATGGAAGAAAACTTGGGCAAAATCAAGGCTTTCAACAGAAATGATGAACAGTTTCTGGAAGCCTTTGTCATCTTTTGTGGCTTGGGGATCCAGAATACACAGATGTATGAAGTTGTGGAGAGAGCCATGGCCAAGCAGATGGTGACATTAGAGGTGAGCTCAAAATCTAGGCAATCCTTATTTGGCTCAGTATATAATCTAGTTTTGGTTCAAATTCTGCTTTCCCTACTCACAACCTAAAACTACTCAGATGAGTAAAGTGAGCAGAATTTGGCCCCCTGCGTTAACAGGAGCTACGCTTATTTGCTGCTTGTTTCCATATTTGCATTTACAATCTGTTGTTGTATTTTAAGTGCACTCATGGAATCCAATGAGTCTGCCTTCCCTAAACCCCCTGCTGCACACTGACAACAGTCATCAACATAGTTGGTTTGTCCAATTGCACAGAAAGAGGAAATGGTGTGGAGGATTAGGCGTGTCCTCTTGTTTGAGGTTTTCTGTGATGATTTTGGCTCAGTCGTTTAGACAAACCAGCATCTACAATAACAGCAGGATTACTGTAGGCTTTCTGCAACTTCCTCAATTCCATCAAAGTATATTAAGCATGAATGTCATCTGGTCCTAGCCTTTGAATTGTTTACTGTTAGGTTTAATGACCGTGGTGTTAAAGGAGGTTCTAACATGATATGCTGAATTACTTGGAAGATAACTGTAAGCCTGAAACTTAAATTTTGTAGACTTTGGATCTGTCCAATATGTAAATAAGAGTGTTTGCAAAATTTCTAACATGTGGATTATGTACCCAATAGATTCTAAAGGAAACATTACAACTCTCATGTAAACATGTAGTTAGTCGCTTCAAGTGGGGCAGATGATAACCGTACGGTCAAGTAATTTCAGTGCTTTTTAAAAATAAGGTTGGGTGGTTTATTTACATCTCACATTAGTGACTGCTGGTTTATCATTTAAAAAAAAAAATCTGTAGGGGCTGTAAAAAATGTCTTTTTTTTAAAAAAAGCCAGAGCTGGTCTCTTAGTTGCACATACGTTTAAAGGAACTCAACACAGTAGCATTCTCCTCTCTTTTATTCTCACAAATAAAAAATAATATATGGGGTTTTTTTTGGTTTGTTTGTTAATTTAAAACAAAAATATTTTCTCCTGGACTGAAACCTCTTCTTCCAAATTTTATCCAGGACAGAATTTTCTTTAATGTCTGAGTTAAACACCTATAAAAGAAAGGGACTTATTTTGGGAACAGTGTCATCCCATAGTTTATAGCTGTGTTGTGCTATATTTGTCTTCGAAATGGGGTATGAAAGCTTTCCCAAGAGAAGGGGTTTTGGTGGTTTATTTTATTTTAATTTTTTTGTTTTAAATCAGAGCTCTTTGCTCATTTATAGGTTTTCTTGGCCTGGCTATATCAAGAAGCCGCTATGATGAGCGTACCTATGCTCATGCAGAGCTCCATTAAAGTCAGTACATTGCAGGCATAATCTCAACCTTTTACTCTTAAAAAAAAAAAAAAAAAAAAAAAAAAAGATTTAGTTGCTTTTACATTGCATGCTTTTATTTGTACTTAGGTTTCTTCATTCCTTATCCCATAGGTCCTCTCCTATCACGCTTCAGCCACTGAGGAGGAAACAAGGGAGCTGCAGGTAACAGCGGTAATAGCATTTTTTAAATAATAGTAAAAAAATGCATTCTTACTATATGGAGCAATGAAAGATGGTCCAATGTGCAGGGTAACATTTTCAAAAGTGCTTATGTTAATTAGGTGTCTAAATTACAATGAAAATAAATCTGTTGCTGAGTTTCATTGGTGTAGAATGGGTAAGGCTATGTTTTAGTCACGGGTATTTTTAGTTAAAGTCATGGACAGGTCATGGGCAGTAAACAAAAATTCATGGCCCGTGACCCGTCCATGACTTTTACTATATATCCCTAACTAAAACTTGGGTGAGGGGGCTGTGGGTGCTTGGGGGGGGTGGGGGGCAGTCTGGGAGTGTGTGGGTGCTGGGATGACTGGCCTGGGATCCCCGCTGGTGCTGGGGGGGAAGCGGGTGGCACGCAGCCTGGGACCCCCACGGCGGTGTTGGGAGGAGCATGCAGTGGCATGCAGCTCAGGACTGGCCCTTCCACCTAGGAGCTGCAGGGACATGCTGGTGGGAGCCGGGGAGCCCCTCCGCCCCACACCCTGCCCCTAGCCCTGAGCCCCCTCCCACACCCAAACTGCTGCTGCTGGCTGCTGCAGAAGTCACGGAGGTCACGGAAAGTCATAGTATCCGTGACCTCTGTGGCAGACAGGCAGCCTTAATCATGGGACATGAAAAGACCACATTGCATCATGGGAGATGTAGTCTAGCCAGGGAGCTAGGCCCATATGGAGAATGGGGGCATTGGGGTCTGAAACTACATCTACCGTGAGGCACCATGGCAGCTCAGGCAGACGCAGAGTTTAACAATATCCCAGAATGAAAATTTTTGATATTTCTGGATCAAATTTTTTGATAACTTTTTATACCACAAAATTTTTTATATTTCAAGTTTTCATCTACTTTGAGATGAAAACAAATGTTGAAATATCAGAATGTCCACAGGACAGAAATGTTGTTTTTCTATCAACTCTATCTAAATACTAATCCTGGGATATTATAATTAATGTATTCCCCTACTTTGCTCATTGTGTACTTCTGTAGTTAACATCCACTACCCAATGAGTAACTGCATCTAGTAGGTCAAGACATGTTTCAGTCTCACTCCTCCCTTTCTGGGACATATTGCTGATGCCCACTGTTTGTTCTTCCCTGAAGATCTCAGTCACTACATTCTTCATTATAAAATTGAAGCTTGTTATCATTAGGTATAATTCTAACTTATCTAAGGCCATTCATCTGTCTCTTTTCCCTTCTTATCTCTTCTGTGTGGTAGGGTACTCCTGGCTTTGATACCTATTAGCCTAGTCCAGGGGTCGGCAAGCTTTCAGAAGTGGTGTGCCGAGTCTTCATTTATTCACTCTAATTTAAGGTTTCGCATGCCAGTAATACATTAACGTTTTTAGAAGGTCTCTTTCTATAAGTCTATAATATATAACTAAACTATTGTTGTATGTAAAGTAAATAAGGTTTTTAAAATGTTTAAGAAGCTTCATTTAAAATTAAATTAAAATGCAGAGCCCCCCGGACCGGTGACCAGGACCCGGGCAGTGTGAGTGCCACTGAAAATCAGCTCGCGTGCCGCCTTCGGCACACGTGCCATAGGTTGCCTACCCCGTCCTAGTCCCTAGGAGGCAACAATTGTGTTTTCTTTATTGGCCACACTTTTTTGGGCCACTTTTCCCCAACAGAGATACCACCCAGGAGAACATGTCTCTTCTTTCTAGTGGCTTCCATTCAGGGCTTGCCTCTTGATCACTGATTGGACTGCTGATCTCTGCTGGGTTCTTAGTCTGAGGACGGAATACCGATTGCAGGCACAACTGTTAAAACAGTTTTTTTGTGCATTATCTTTTCTTCTTACAGCTTTCACTTAAGCCACGTTCCTCCATCTTTCTTCATTTCTCAGAGCTTCCGCTATGCTCTGCATTCTCTCAAATTGCCTTATCTTTCCTGAAGATCCCTTTTGTCTCTTTCCAGTTTGTTTTTCTTTGTGACTTTCTTCTCATTGACTTCATCTGCCTCTCAAGCCTTTCCATCCTTCCTCCAAATCAGAGAGGGCAGATTACATTTCAAAATGGGTATCCCTTATGTTCTTTCATTTGTTGCGCATGTCCCGCACCAGACTGATTTTGATCCTTCGTTTGCCATTCTTTTTAGTTCATCAATGACTGCAAAGTGCTTTGAGAGCCTCTGATCGAAAGTGCTATGGAAGTGCAGAGTATTACTACTATTATGGCAAATGGTGTTTCATACTTTGGAATGTCTCTTCATTTCTTGGAAACTCTTAGTGTCAAAGGACTCTACTACTGTAACAGCTCCCATGCTGCACTCTCCTGTTTGCTTCTCAGCTAACTTTTTCTGTGCTCTATATTTTGTTCCCAACTCAGCTACTGCCTTGTTTATGGCTTGGTTTACCACTCAGTACCTAACTCCTACACATGTCAGACTTTTGTTTGGATTCACTCCGTTGTTGGCTCTCCTCTCTGTGACCAAAGATAAGCTTGAGATCGATGGTGGTAACTGAAGTCAAGAGTTTTAAAACAAAAGGCAAATGTTGCTAACTTTGGAAATGCTTTCTAGATTTGTTTATTAAAACAATGTCAGGGGCGAATTTGGCCTTCAGACTGAGGCTAACAGTGGGAGCTTGCTTTTTTCACTTTCTTTGAGTTTGGCACTTACGCTGTTCTAGTCTCATGTGTGCATCCAGAGAATGTAAAATAATAACACATTGGTGGCTTAACAAGCTACACCACAGATCTTCTGGGGAGGCTGCCAGTGGCTCATTTCCTCCCAACCATCTGGTGGCTCTCTCAGGATTCAGAGACCACTAGTGAACTGTTTTCCTTCTGTAGAAATTGTAGGACCATGAAGGGCCTCTGGTTGCTAGCCTGCTCCACTTTCCTATTGCAGAGAGCAATAGGCCTTTGTCAGTCTTGCTTCTTTGTGAAACAGATCTTTATTTTCAGTGAGCCTCCTTTAAGTGAATAAAAGAATTAAACCACACATGATAGTGATAGATGACATCAAAAAGAAAACTTGCATTCTGTTTTGCATTTCATCATTCAGAGTTTGAATAATATTCTAAAGAATCATTCTTTTTATTGCCTATAACATATTCTTGGAGGAACAATTATTTTTTTAAGAGAAAAGAACCCAAGCCAAATCAATAGACCTTCTGCTGGTCATAATTCACAATCTGATGAGCACAACTGAGCATGCCAAAGTTTGTTTGTTTATTTATGTTGATTTGTCCAAAAGAGGGAGAGTTTTCTGTTCTGTTTTTATATACCAAGGCTCTGGTGCCTCTGCCATATGTTAAAAATACAATCAAACCAATACACACAAAAATAACTGCAGCCTCCCCAAAACCACAAATGGAAAAACATAAGACACACCAACCACAGACTCCAACCCACAGCGCATTCACCTTCCCTCTCCAAAAGCCTGGAAAAGTGATTGGATTTGTAGCATGTGCTGAAGGTCAGCAGGTTTGTGCTATTGTGAGCAAGGATGGGGGTTGACTCCAGAGTGCAGGGTTCCTGACAGAGAAGGCCCTGCCAGCAGCTTCTTTCTTTTTTTTAAAGCTGGCTGGGGGGAGTGTCTCTGCTGTACCACAGGGAGTCTTACCTTGAGAGATGTGGTTTCTCACCTAAGTTGATCCCAAAAGCTTTAGATCTTTATAGATTAAAACTGGCATTGGCCTAAAAAAGGGGAGAAATTATTGGAATTTTTTTCCTTCAAATTTTGAAATTTCATCAAAGTTCAAAACATTCTGACTAGTTCTATAGCTGGGTGAAAAATGGGGAAAATATACTTTGTGAATAATTTCTCAATGTTTCCAGTTTATTTTTTGAATTTCATCAGTTCAGATTGCGACCTGTGCTGGGTCAATGGCAGGATGTTAGGTTTCAAGGGTATGTCTACACTGCAGCTGGGAGTGAGCATTCCATCCTGGGTAGACAGACTCGCACTAGTAGGGCTCGAGCTAGCATGCTAAAAATAGCAGGGTGAAAGTTGTGGCTCCATCAGACACTCAGATTGGCCACCTGAGCTCAAGCCTGGGGGGCTGGGTGCCCCCATACAGCAGGAAAGCCCATTTGCCAAAGAGGCTGCCAGTTCCTGCCCTGGCATCATTTTCTGAGTTGATTTAGACTGCAGCCCCTTGTTGAGCGCATTGCAGGAGTCTAATCTCAAGGTGACAATGGCCTGGATCCTGGTAGCAAGGTTCACAACCAAAAGAAATGACCTCAGTCTCCTGGCCAGATGTGTATGAGCAAAGAAGCTCTCCCAGTCACTGCTGCTGCATGATCATCTAACTGCAGCTGGGGATCCAGTAATGCCCCCAGATCTTTAACTGAAGTAACAAATGGTGGGCTCATAGTGTCTGTTAAAGGGCCAGATAAGATCTCTGCCATACCTTCAGCTGCTTACCCCATCTCAGCAGCATCACTTCTATCTTAATACTGTCTGGAGGCATATTAAACCCAGCAATAAGAGTCTGGCTGAGTTGATTTAAGTTCTCCTTCAATCAGCTAGTCCTCCTCCAGGCTTATATCCCTATCAAACACCAGGTAAGGCATTTGGGTCAGATGAAATTCAGAAAAAGAGCTGGGTATCACCAGCATACTGAAAACACTGCCAGCTAATGCCTCATCACTAATTCTTCCAATGACTGAATATACACATTCAACAAGAGGGGGTACAAGATAAGAGCTCTAAGAAACACCACATGAGAAAATCTTAGGCTTAGAAGAACGGTTGCCCCAAACTACCTTCTGAGACCTCTCAGAGAGAAATGAAACCATGGAAGAGTGACCCCCCCCATCTACTCTCACTGAGGTTTGCAAGTGAGCAAGGTAGTGTATTGATAATACAAATTGCTGCTGTGCATCTAAAATGAAAACTGACTCCTAGGAAAATTGTCAGGTGGATGTTTTCATCTAAAATTATTGTAGACCCCCAAATACCCATTCAGTAATTGTCAAACAGTTCCCAGTGTAGTATTACAGCCCATTAACTGATGTGTCAGTATAATCTTTGTTCCTAAAACCAGGGTAAGAAGCTGATCTTGCTCTTTCTTTAAAAAAAAATCTTTTAAAAATCTGTAGTCAACAAACCCCATTTCTGATTTACAGTCATGAAAGCATTTTTCTTAGTTTGTTTATATTTTTAGCAACAGAATAAAACACTTGAAATGGCAAAAACCTGTCATCGTGTTTATCATATTTTTCTGAAGCCATCTGGCAGCTGTTTTAGGAAGGTTGGAGGGCAAACAACTCTTAAGATCAAATGGGTCATTTTAAGTTGGTTGGAAGTTGGTGCTCCAAGGCCCAGTTTTAATTAAATACAGGGTAAATGTTTGTTCCTAAATCTGAACTTATTCTCTGCATTAGGAATATGTATTTCTGTCTATGGCTAGAAAGAACGGTTCTGTTTCTACTTTTAACCTGTTTAAGGTCCTGATCTGGGAAAGCATGGGCATAAGTCTATCCCATTCTAGGATTGTACATTAGCACATACCTGAGTGCTGTCCTACATAAGGTTACTTCTCTGAAGCAGAGTATAGTCACTGGCTGAAATGCATTTTTGCACCCATCTACATGTGCTGAGCAGTTAGCCCGTTGGAGTTCTAGGTGGCAGGTAGCTAGGGCTAGAGGGGGCTTAGCCCACCAAATGTGAGCTATGTTGCTACTACCTGGTGGCCCAGCAACAGGACAAGCAAGGAGAGTCCCTGGAGCCCAGTGGCAGGCAGTGAGGTGGGTCTACAGGGCCCTGTCATGGAGCTGCAGGCAGAGTCCTTCCTGAGTGTGTCCAGTGCCGAGCGAGCCAGACCCCATTCCGGCATGGTAGAAACGAGTCTGTCCCTTCCCTTCCAGCAGAGCTGGAGCTGGTGTCAGTGAGGGAGAGAGGAGCAGGTGAGACAGAAGGAGGAGAAGAGAGGGGGGGAAGGGGCTGTGGAGGAGGGAAGCCAGACCCAGCTACGGCCAGCTGTGGCCACTGGCACTGCCACAGAGCTCCCTGTGCTCCCAGCCCCTTGCCTCTCCCACAACCCCTCCAAATAATCCACCAATACCTGACCTAGTCCTCAACCACTGCTTAAACCCATCCAGCTCCCTGCTGCCCCATCCCCAAATAAACACCACAACCCTTTCCTGCCCCCCACATAAACCCAAACTCCACAAACCACATTCTTCTGCTACAGCCCCACCCATCCCGCCTTCACACTACACCAACTCTCATCTCCCCAATAAACTCACCCTGTCACAAAGGCCCCCCAAGCAACATCCCCATGAAATATGACCCTGCCCGAGCCCTCCCTCCATTCCCTAAAGCCCTACATACCCTCCCCCACCATTGCTCATTCCCCATTAAACCCACCTCTTAAAACCTCCCAATCCCCAAAATACTTCCCTCCCCCCAACCTCCCCTTTCACTCCTGTGCCCTGTCAGTCCATGACCCCTTACTCCCCCCAGGGCATTTCCACTGCCACCAGCACCCAAGTCCATCTACCATACAGATCACCTCAAATGTCACCACCTCCTGGCTGCTCCTCTTCCATCCTTCAGTTGCTCCAATCACTTATGGCTCCCGCAGGAACTTCCTGCAGTGTCCCTCACCCCTTTAGCCCTGGCATCAGTATCCCATCTTCCCACCACAGCAAGAGCTAATGGCGGGAGCGCAGAGCCATGCCACTGCCGGGGTGAATGCAGGGTGCACACCTGCCTATCACACTTCCCAGGGGTACCGAGGGTTGTGTGAAAGAGACCTGCCTGTAGCTGCCATGGATCAGCTCACTGACAACCCCGGCCGCAGGCAGTACAAATACTTCCTTCTCAGCCCCATGGTCTCTGCTATCTCTCTGCAGGCAAACAATAAGCACACACCAACCCCTGAACCCTCCGAGTGTCCCTGTGGAGTGCCAGCCTCTGTTCCACTGCACACTCACAGCACTCACAGATTTCACCACTCTTGAATGAATAGTACAGCCCAGCTTATTAGTTTTAACTCCAAATCATCACTCCACTTAACACACAGCACTTAGATACTTTTATAGTAAAAACAAGAATAAGTTTATCATCAAAGAACAGAGATTCAAGTGATGGAAAGGAAGAATATTGGAAACAAATGGTCATAGATAAAACAAAATCATAACATGTTTTTAGAGCCTAAACTTAACACCTACAGGATAGTTTACCCCAACTCCTTTTTCCCAGTATTTTCAACCAGGTTGTTTGAGAGCCCTATTTCATAAGCTCAAGCCTGCTGGTGGCTTGTCCTCACAGACTGAAGGAATACTGGGGATTCATCTGAATAATTCCAAAAGTTCATTAGCTTTTCTCCTAAACAGGCCCTGCTGTTCTTGTTAGTTCTTAAAGTCCCCACAATCTACTGATTAGCATGTTGTTCAAACTGTAAATGGGCATCCCTTGGGACCCATATAAAACTCAGTTTTACATGACCAGCTAGGGGGAGATAAACATCTCTTTCCCCACTCCTTACAGGAGCATATGGGTCACCATTTGGTGACCTACCTTTACATACAGACTTAGAGAACATAATTTGTAGTATCTATCCATAGCTCCTCACATATTGTCCATACATGCATCTCACTATGAGTGTGGCACAGGCTTTCATTAGAGAACTTACATGGCAATCTTTGGCAGACTAGTATGTAGATACCAGACCCAGAGAATCTCTGTAACCATTATGTACCCCAGTTGGCATCAAGAGGTCCTTGGGTCACACACTCACCGGGGCTTCTCCTCCACACTGGGCCAGGATAGAGAGAGTGACCCATACGCACACACTGGAGAGCAGGGCCTGACAGTTTCACTCAGCTTCCCTCAAAGAATATTTTCACCAGGTGACTATGATTGGAGTCCCTAATTGGGGCCTCCAGACACGATCAAAATACATACAGTAAGCAACAGTAATTATAGGCCAGCTCATTGCACCACAGTTACGCAGAGAAAGGTAGCGGTAGCTCCCCTTCTTTCCTTCCCTATGCTGTGCCGGTTTGTAATTTTGCTGAGGTGGAAAAAGTGAACATTTTGGATGAAAGAAGTGGTTGTTTGGGAGGTTAATACTACATTTAGAAGGTACAGTGTATTTCAATAGTACAAGCGAGGAACAATAGTTAAAATGGCTTTCAAACAGCGACACGGGAGAAGGAGCTCTGTTGTCTCTGGGAACTGAGAGGAGAAATAACCAAGCCACAGTTGTTTTGATGTATAGCTGGAAAGTTGTGGTTTCTATCTCTCGGTTGGGGAGAAGCTTGTTGCTTTTCTTCCCACGTGGGCATCAAAGGCAGGAGATCAGTGAATAGAAAGAGATAAGTTATAGAAGAGGTCAGAATGCAGACATGAGAAAATATCCTGCTGAGCTCCTGCTGTGTACATCCTTTTACCTCATGAAAGATCTGGTTGCAAAGGCCTTGTGTTTGCTTCACTTTGTATAGCTAGGGGGAACGTTGATACACCACTAAAAGGATGGTGATGATATAGCAAGCCATTGCACTCTGCATTATTAAAATCCTGCGAGTTTCACCCTCCAAGACACCCAGGCTCATATCCTCTGTGTTTAATATGCCTCAAGACAGTTGAAATCTCTCATTGGAGGGGACGTTAATTTATTGGGGAAAAGATCAGAATCTCCCATATTAAGAATCACAAAATTACTCCGACTGCAGCGTGACGGGTTCCCACTGGAACTGGGGTACCATTGAGCCCTCTGACCCACCAGCCTGGGCTCCCTCTCACACTGTGCTGCTGTGACAAGCTGCAAAGCCCCCCAAACTTGCATTTTCACCAGCATTCACACAGGTAGGAACACACCCAGCTGCAGTTACAGGCAAGCTCTCTAACCACCAGCCTAGGACCCTAGAGCAGTATCGTCCTACCCTGGTCAAATCTGGCTAGTATATGGGTTTAATACCTGGTCGGCCTCTCCCTCAATGTGAAGAGGGCCATGCACACTTGTGGTAACAAAGCAAAGATTTTCCCCAGACATCTTAGTCAAATGCACACTGTTTGGATTAAAACATAAAATAAATTTATTACTACAAAAGATAGATTTTAAGTGACTGACTATAAGTGATAGCAAACACATCAAAGCAGATTACCTAGTAAATAAACAAAAACTCAAACTGAGTTATTTCGCAAAATTAGCAAATTCTCACCCTGAGTGATAAGCCAGCTGGCAGATTCTTAAGGCACAAGCTGCCTTGGCTTTGCAGCTTGGGTTTGCCAGGTTTTCATACACCGGCTAGAAATCCCTGTAGCCTGGGACCATCACTTCCCCTAGTTCAGTCTTTGTTCCTCAGGTGTTTCAGTTGTGCTGTAGGGAGAGTGAGGTGCCATCATGATGACATTTCCCCCTTTTATATCTTCTTCCCACTTTCTGGAAAGCTCTTTTGCTGTGACCTGGGTCAAACAGTTCCCACTGTGTAGTGCTATCTCTGAGAGGTTTCTATCGTACACAGTCCCTGGGGTAGTCCTTGTATGCATTTCCTCAATAAGCCATTAACATTGTTTGGCCTTTTTGCTGTTGTACCTGAAAGGCTGCTTGTGGGTGTTTTCAACCTCACAACATGTTTCAGTAACACATACCTAGCCAAATTTCATAACTTCACATACGATGATAGCACATACAATTCAACAAGATATTAATGTCTAGCAGATGAAGACTTTTAGAATGATACCTTACAAGGCATACTTTGTGCAAAACATATCCTAATTACATGACCATGATGAATAAGGGGTCACACAGAACTACTTTTTCCCCCCTTTAACTACTTTGAATGAGTGTAATAAATGTTGTGATGTAATGTATTTATTATCAACATTTTAGAAGTGGAAGACGTTGGGAATTCAAGGAAAGCAAAGTAAAATAGTAGTCCTGGTTCACTAAATCATTGTTTTTGCACTGGGAAACAATGTGAAAAAGCTGTAGCATTTGGAGTTACGCTTTGAGTGGCCATTAGGTTTCCCAAGTGCATGGCCCTTTCACCTACCAAGGCAGTTTATTGTAATGTAGGATTCCTTCTTAAATGTCAGTTTCCATTTCAATTTCATGATTCTACATTTCTGATTTAAGTAATACACAGCAATAAAGTGAGAAGAATGTAAATGCGGTTATGAAAGGAGAATGTAATTTCTACCAAGGGAGAGCTGAGCAGCATGATTACGATACTAATGTTAATAGAAATATTCCTGGACTTCAGTAAGAATAAAGGTGAAAGATAAAACACAGATCTCCTTTTTATCTTTCACGGTCTTGACTTTTATCTGATTTTTAAAAAACACATCAATAGATATATAGTTGAAACAGGTGTAAGGGAATTGCACTGGAAAATCCTGCCTTTTTTTATTTGATACAAAAAACCAGTATGAGCTTTTGGATCATAGTGCCAGACTCTGCTTCATTCATCTTGATATTTATTTCTATCATCCTTAATGTAAAGGCCCTGAAGATGCCGCAAAGGGGCTTATATCGTGAATTTCACTGCTGTATAAAGAAACTGAAAATGTTTGGAGACATTGGAATAGTTAGTGCTAAATGCAGTGCCAGATTTTGAAAGTTAAGTTGCCATGGGTGGAGCCAAAATTTTCCATGCCAAGGGTTGGCCTTGCTGTGATTCCCCTCCCCCCCCCCTTTTTTTTTTTTTAACATTTCAGCAGTAAAATTTCAGCCATTTCTGAGAATGAGGTTAGAGGAAAATAGGTAGTTTGATCCACTTTAAAACAGTTTCCAGCTGTTTCTTTGTTTAGGTCTAGTGCTTCCAGGGTTTAGAGCAGGAACTTGAAATTTGGCAGGGTCTTATGGTCCGAGAAGTGCCTTTTGAGTCCCTAATTCACAAGCCTCTGAACATTTTCAGTAGAGCATGTTAGAAGATTGTAGCTAAAACCTGCTTAAAAATCAATGGCCTATTGCCATGGGTAATTTAGGTGACAGAAGGATGGTCCAGGTAACCCTTTTAATAATTTTGGCTTATGGATAAATTTACATTAATTCTAAGAACCAAATAAGATTAACATTGAACAAACAAGGATCGGGACAGATAATCAAGGGAATGTAGTCACCAGCTTTCAGTACAATGCAAAGGTAAACTTTATCAGAATACTGCTGTTCTCCTGATGCAAAAAGATGTGATTATTCCAGACTTTCTAACTGCTACTGCTCAGTTTGTTCTCTTTTATTTTTCCCAAGACGGCTGTTGTGCCATCTGCACAATCTCTCAAGCTAACTGACTTCTACTTCAGTGACTTTGAGCTTTCCGACATGGAGACAACATTGTGTTCAATTCGAATGTTCACCGATCTCAACCTGGTGCAGAATTTCCAAATGAAACATGAGGTACAGAAGCTGCAGACTGCTATTTACATGTGGAGGGAAAACATCAGACAACTTCACTCCAAAAATGTGTGTGTGTCCTCAACACACAGCCAAGACCAATTTTAGGGGGGACTGCATAGCTGGGGCAATTGGTAGTGAGATACAGAGCCTTTCAACTAGACCATCAATTCATAGATTCGTATATTTTAAGATTATTAGAATTTAAGATTAGAAGGGACCACTAGATCATCTAATCTAACTCTTAGGGCTTGTCTACACTGGCACTTTACAGCGCTGCAACTTTCTCGCTCAAGGGTTTGAAAAAACACCCCCCTGAGCGCCGCAAGTTTCAGCGCTGTAAAGTGCCAGTGTAGACAGTGCAGCACCACTGGGAGCCACACTCCCAGTGCTGGTAGCTATTTCCCTCATGGAGGTGGTTTTTTAGCTATGCCACGACAACACAAGCCACGTTAAAGCACTGCCATGGCAGCGCTTTAACGTTACCAGTGAAGACGTGCCCTTATATATATCACAGACTATCGAATTTCACCCAGTTACCTCTGAATTGAGCCCAATTATTTGTGTCTGACTAATGCATATCTTCCAATTCAGATAGAACCAGGGTGAAAGTGAGACCCAAAGTCCTTACCATCTCATATAATGAGTCGGTTTCTATCCAGTTCTTAATGTACAGGTGTCTGCATCATAAAAAAACACCCCCACAATTGGCACCCATGTTGGAACCCTCGCCAGAAACACCCAGGCATTAATGGACATGGAAAATTGAGCTATCTTTTCCCACCAGCTCTGATCCCTCCATTCTCAGGTTGAAGCATATTGACAGGAGTAGCAGCTTCTATTGCTCTTGCCTGTTGCTCCTTGCTCTTTTTTGTGAACGGATGATGTTAATTTTCCATTGCTGTCAATGTGTCACCTTTTGCAAGAACACTAAAATTTCCTTAAACAAAATGATAATCAAGATCCTTAGCTGTCATTAATCAGCATAGCTCCATTTAAGCCAACAGATTTCGACCAATTTACACCATGTGAAGATCTGGCCTTTATACCTTTCACTTTCATAAAACTACGACAAAATCTATGTCTTTTTGTTCTGTAAAACACCTAGCAGGGATCTGCATAAATAATAACAACAAACAATATGATAAGCATTAAAAGCCTTTATATCATACTTACATGATTTACAAGGTCCATCTGTCTCTTCTTATGCTTTGATTCCATCTGGTGTGAAGCAGGAGCTCATGTTCACTTTTCCAGTCCACTTTTCCAGACAACCTTTAGGGTTCCCTCTAATTCAAAATGAAACAGGTTCTGGTGAACACACAAATACTGTGAACAACTTCTTCATTCAGTTAAATCAGCATAACTCCAAATAGTAGGTCTACACTAGTGTACCTGGAACCATAATTTAGCTGTTGGTTCACGTCATGAACTGGTAACTTTAGGAATACAGGTGTCCACATAATAAATAAAACAAAGCTGCAGTTGCCTATGAACTGTTTAGCAAACTCTAGGTTTTGGAAGTGAGGAAGCTAAACTAAGAGATGACACAGATTTTCCTTATCCATATTTTTACATAAAAGTGTGTTAATATTAAACTCTACTGAAGACAAGTAAAAATGAAAAAATTTCCGCATTAAATCTACAATAATTAGAATTCTCTTTATTTTATTTTTGTGTGTGAAAAGATTAAAGTTGTAGTGTATTTTGCATTTAACTGAATGATGCTGTTTGTTAAAGGTTCTTTGCAGATGGATTTTGAGTGTGAAGAAAAATTATCGAAAAAACGTTGCATATCACAATTGGAGACATGCCTTTAACACAGCCCAATGTATGTTTGCTGCTTTAAAATCGGGTAAACTTCAGGTATGTTTGACTGTTTTCACCCTAAGAGCCTTTTAATTAACTAAGTACTGTAAACTTGCACAGACCCAGTTTTGATCTCAGTAAGACCTATGTCAGTCTGGAATATCTTCACTGAAGTCAGTCCATCTTCTCTGAAGACTTCAGAACCTGACCTTAGAATCACAGAAATGTAGGGCTGGAAGGGATCTTGAGAGGTCATATAGTCCAGCCCCTTGTGCTGAGGCAGGATCAAGTATACCTAGATCATCCCTGACAGACGTTTGTCTAACCTGTTCTTAAAATCCTCCAATGACAGGGACTCCACAAACTTAACTACCCTTATAATTAGAAAGCTTTTCCTAATATCTAACCTAAATCTCCCTTGCTGCAGATTAAGTTGATTATGTCTTATCCTACCTTCAGTGGACAATTGATCACCATCCTCTTTATAACAGCCCTTAACATATTTGAAGACTTTTTATTAGGTCCTCCCTCAGTCTTCTTTTCTCAAGACTAAATATGCCTATTTTTTTTTTTTAACCTTTCCTAATAGGTCAGGTTTTTTAAACCTTTTATCGTTTTTGTTGCTGTCTTCTGGACTCTCTCCAATTTGTCCACTTCTTTCTTAGAGAGTGGCAACCAGAACTGGATACAGTACTCCAGGTGAGGTCTCACCAGTGCCGAGTAGAATGGGACAATTACCTCCTGTGTCTTACATATGATATTTTTTGTTTATACACCCTAGAATATTAGACTTTTTTGCAACCACATCACACTGTTGATTCATATACAATTTGTGATCCATTATAATCCCTCCAAATCCTTTTCAGCAGTACTACTGCCTAGACAGTTATTCCCCATTTAGTAGTTGTACATTTGATTTTTTTTTCTTCTGAAGTGCAGTACTTTGCATTGTCTTTATTGAATTTCATGTGATTGATTTCAGACCAATTCTCCAACTTGTCAAGGTTGTTTTGAATACTAATCCTGGAATCCTCAATACATTTTTTAAGCATACTCTCCACTCCATTATCCAAGTCATTAATGAAAATATTGAATAGTACCAGACCCAGGAAGACCCCTGGGGATCCTACTAGATATGTCCCCCAGTTTTACAGTGAACCATTGGTAACTTCTTTTTGAATATGGTCTTTTAACCAGTTTTGGGCCCAATTTATAGTAATTTCATCTAGACCACATTTCCTTAGTTTGCTTATGAGAATGTCACATGGGACTGTGTCAAAAGCTTTACTAAAATCAAGATATATCACTTCTATATCTTCCTCCCATCCACTAGGCCAGTAGCCCTGTCAAAGAAGGAAATTAGTTTGGTTTGACATTATTTGTTCTTGACAAAATCATGCTGGTATTCCTTTTCACTCTATTATTATTTGGGTGCTTACAAATTGATTGTTTAATAATTGGTTGCAGTATCTTTCCAGGTTACAAAGTTAGGCTGACTGATTTATAATTCCGCAGGTCCTATTTGTTCCCCTTTTTAAAAATATGTACCGTGTTTGCACATCTCCAGTCATTTGGGGCCTCACCCATTCTATATGAGTTCTCAAAGATAATCACTAACGGTTCTGAGATTGCTTCAGCTAGTTCCTTAAGAACCCTAGGGTGAATTTCTTCAGACTTGAATACATCTAAATTATCTAAATATTCTTTAACCCGTTCTTTCCCTATTTTGGTTTGTGTTCCTTCCCCCTTGTTAATATTAATTGTGTTAAGTAGCTGGTCGCAATTTACCCTTTTAGTGAAAACTGAAGAAAAATAGGCATTAAACACCTCAGCCTTCTTGATGTCATCTGTTTTTAGCACTTACTCCTTGTTAAGTAGAGGACCTATACTTTCCTTCGTCTTTCTCTTGCTCCTATTGTATTCTCTTCTCTTCTGAACCTCCTCTTCTTGTTTTTTATGTCCCTTTCTAGTTATAACTCATTTTGTGCCTTAGTCCTAGTTGCTTGTGCTATTCTTTTGTACACATCGTTAGCAATTTGTCCACATTTCCATGTAAGATTCCTTTCTGATTTTCAGGTAATTAAAGATTTCCTAATGGAGCCATATTCATCTCTTACTATTCTTCCTTTCTTTCCTTTGCATCAGGATAGTTTGCTGTTGTGGCTTTAATATTGTCTCTTTGAGAAACAGCCAGCTCCTTTTTCTCTTAGGTCCCATGGGAAGAAAATCTTACTTCTAGTTCTCTACGTTTGTTAAAGTCTGTATTATGGTACTTATTCTGCTCCTCTCACTTTTTCCTTTCCTTTGAATCATGAAAGCTATAATTTCACGATCATTTGTACTCAAATTGACAAACCTTCAGATTCACAATCAGTTCCTCCCTGTTAGTCAGAATCAAGTCTAAAATGGCTTTCCCCGGGTTATTTCCTCCACCTTCTAATATAGAAATTTGTATTATTAAATTATTGCTGCAGCATCCTGTAGGTGCTTCCAATGAGAATGGCACAAACCAGACATCTACAGGATTTTGTCCTTTCCTTTTAAGTTAAATAATTGCATTTTTGAGTTTTATGCTTATATCATACACCGGTCAGGAAGGTACAGGGGAAAAGAGTCACCTTACTACAATGTCTTTCTTCATAAATATCAAATATGAACTTTTTTAAAATTCACGAACCCCTGTTATTAATCGGTTTGTGTCATCTTACAACAACTTCTGTTGGGACAAATAAGTGTCTCCATCTAAAGCCAAAGGTAACACTAATAATGAATAGAGGCAAAGCTCTTCATAGACAGAATCCTTCATGCTCAGCAAAAATTGGACATGTCACCTTCACTTTGTGCTTAGCCTCCACAGACAGGAGATCTCTGAAGATCCAAATAGCTTAGGGGCCAAGGGTTTGGGGAACCTTCTTAGCCCCTATTGCATTGTCTATAATCGCTCCATTATTGTACACATTGTATACATTTCAGCCTGATTAACAAGAAGCAGAAGAAATGGCATGGGTCCTGGAATCAGAAGTGGCATTGAATAAGATGCTCTCAATATTTTCTGGCTACGGAATGGGGCGGGGGGGGGGGAAACACTGGTACACAACTCTGCCTAACAGAATCACAAAGCCAGCTATTTCCAGACTGATTTGTTTGCCATCTGCACTTCAGATCAAATTCATCATCTGTAGAAGTAGGAACAGCCCCACTGAATTTGACTGACTGAATTTGTTCTTCAAATGGTATATATGCCAGTTAGCCATGTAGCCACCAGTTGAAAAGGAGAGAGATTAAAATTTTCAGTTCCTGCCCTTATTGTTGTGCAGCGGTGTTCTTCTCACATTCAGAAGATATTGTGTGATTCTGTAGGTTTTCACCAGCTTTTGTTTCTCACTATGTTGGAGTTATGAAATGGCCAGGGAGTAGCTATGACTTCTCCTCTTCCCCCGCTTCTTTGCAGAATAGTTCTGCTTTGGGTTCTGGAAACAAATACATTAAAAATGAGCCAGGCTGTGTTTGATTTTGTTTCCTGTGATCCTTAAACTACCATCTCTTTATTGGCCCAGTGATCAGTGGAACATTTGACCTGGCTCTATTGCCTGATCAGTCCAAACTCCAAAGATAATTCTTTGATGAGGTTTTGACTAAAATATGGGACTAATTTCTCAACTAATGTTAAGTGGTATAGCTCCACTGAGGCAGTGCGGTCTAGTTAATAAAGTATTCAGGAGACAAGGGTTCAATTCCCAGCATAGTCACTGGTTTGCTGGGTGACCTTGGGGAAATCACTTCACCTCCCCTTGCCTCAGTTTCCCCATATATTAAAAAAGTGGGGCTAATGATAGCAATCTCCTTTGTAAAATACTTGGAGAGCTACAGATAAAACGAGTTATATAAGAACTAGGTATTATTGTTATGCTTTACACCAGAGGAGGATCTAATCTATTATTTTTAATACATCAACCTGTTCCTTAAAAGTCTAATTCTTTGAGGAAACTAATTGTCCTATTCTGACTAAAACCATCAAAGTTCTAGAGGGTATATACTGAAAATACTAATGCATTTAGTATCAAATCTGTATTGCAAAGCTAACAGACATCTTCTTGTATTTTCTATTACATACAGAACAAGCTGACTGACCTAGAGATACTTGCTTTGCTGATAGCAGCCCTAAGCCATGATTTGGATCACAGAGGGGTGAATAACTCTTATATACAGAGGTAAGCAAGTCTGTTAGGAGGGGAAGGGAAAGCACAGATATATTTTCTTATTTCACTGAAATTAATAAAAAAACAAAACAGAAAATTAGAAAGAGTAGAATCTTGCTAATGTGCATTAATGACAGGGGGAGCCTTTGTGAATTAATGAGTTTTGCAAATCAATAAATCTGAGAACATTAGGATAAACACACCATGACTAAGTAATTTTAACTGATCAGCTACTCATGTTTCTCATGAATTCATTGAATGGTGGGTTGTTTAGGCTAAAATACAGATGTAAGACTTCTTAAGAATGTATGTTTAATTAATAAAAACAGAAGCTAAATAAGAAATTACTGAAAATAAAACAAAGCTGGTCATTTAGTAGTATGTAGGAAGTTTCAGAATGAGTTTAAAATAGGATATTAAAACTTATTAAGAAGTGATAAATTGAAGTCTTATCTCATAGTGCTAAGTGCATTCTATTCCATACTACTATGTGGTGTTGCTTTTGGTATCAATATGGAACTACTGATCCTTAATTCATGTCCTTATCAATTTGCCCATCAACTTTAAATCATTATTGAATTGTCACTGACAATTCTATCAATAAAATTGAAAAGCTAGAATTGTAATTACAGAAATGTCAGTCCAATAGCAAATTGTCTTTGGTCATCACCAAACCATGCACACATAAATATCATACACTGTCCACAACTAAGAATTTTGGGAGAAGTTCACCCCTGTGCAGTTGGCCAGAAGAAGGCCCATTCACCACTTAAATCCCACTTACCCCCTCAAGGAGACCACTATTTTATGTGCAGATTAGCAAATTTCTGCTGTAGTACATGATTCCAGTTTCTCAATATTTGACATTCAAAAGAATATTTACTTCACCATGTCCTTGAGACACCTCATGCAAACGTAGGAACTGCCCTGCCAAAATGGACAATGGTCATTCTATTCCAGTATCCTGTTTATATCAGTAGCCTGTGCTCGTTGCTTCAGAGAAAAGCAGTCAATCTTCATAATGCATCTGCGGTCATGGTATAACATTAAACCTTGGGCTGAATTGGAATTGATGCCCTTTATATTAAAGACTCCATTTACCAATCTCCTTTCAAGGTCATGGAAGCCCCCCTGAAGTCAAAGATACAGTTCCCATTGACGTCAGTGGAGCCCATATTTTTAATACGTCACCTAAACTGTGGTCAGATATTTTGAATTTGCACATATTTGTGCACTCAATTATTCATTCAGCATTTGCAGATGCCATTTGGGAGAACTGGCCCTAAAAGACACATTTTGTAAAGAATTCAAAATCTGAAACTTTACAGATAAAAATATTGTTGACATTATGTTCTAAATTAGAAACCATCCTTACACAAACCATCCTTATGGTATTCCACACCCCTGAGCATTGTAGCTACGCTGACCGAGTGTAGATGCAGTCCACATAGCTACCGTCACTCGGTGATAGAAAAACCCCTTCCATCACCCCGTCTACACTACAGAGTTATGGTGGCGTAGGTACGGTGCTGTAGCTATGCCACTATATTTCCTGTAGTGTAGACATGGCCTGAGTCAATTTTCAAAAGTGACTTAGACACTTAGGGTACGTCTATACTAACCTCCGGGTTCGGCGGTAAGCAATCGATCTTCTGGGATCGATTTATCGCATCTTGTCTAGACGTGATAAATCGATCCCGGAAGTGCTCGCCGTCGACGCCAGTACTCCTGCTCTGTGAGAGGAGTACGCGGAGTCGACGGGGGAGCCTACCTACCATGTGTGGACCCGCGGTAAGTACCTTGTAGTTCGAACTAAGGTTATTCACGTAGCTGAAGTTGCGTATCTTAGTTCGAACTGGGGGGTTAGTGTGGACCAGCCCTTAGGAACATAAGTCTCCTTGAAAGTCAATGACACTTATACTCCAAAGTGACTTAGGTGATTTTGAATTTTTTTCCCACCGATATCTAACATTTAAGGCTTGATTCAGCACCACCGAAGTCAGAGGGAGTTTGGCCATTGTATTGAATGGGAGACAGATGAGACCTTTATTTATTGCTTTGATTAAATGAATAGTTTGATTAGACACTATAGTTATAAAAGAATTACTGTGATATTGCATCAGTGTCTGACCAGGTTTGGGGAAGAGATACAGTATGCATTTCTCAGCATCTCTTTCTGACAGAGTTGGAGAGTAGTGTTGAAGCTAAATTTGGAGGAAGTGGCTTACTTTATATTTGGTGGGCACAGTAAGGTGCTGTCAAGATAGCCCATAGAGGAGGAAAAGTATATGCATGTGAGGAAGGGAAGACTGGGAGGAAATATAGGAAAATAAGTAAAAAGTGAGCAAATTCCTGCCTCTCAGGTCTATTGATCCACACTCAAATATTGGGGCTCAGAATTGTTCCAAGTACGGTGTGTGAGACCAAAAGAAAGCTCAAAAGCTGAACTGATGGCAGTCCTTTGACCCGAAAATGGGGAATCCAGTAACCCACAAACAAACAGTGATTGGAACCAGTTAGCTATGTTTTTCCTTTATTTATTTAAAAATAAATTTCCTGGAAAACATCTGGATATGCGTCATCTACTCTTCAAAAATGTCCTGGGAAAAAGTCATAGACAGCGAAACCCAACGTTCACACATGCCACAAATCAGAGTCTATTATAACTTTACTTTTTTTCATTAACAACAGTTCCAGGGATTTTGTTTTTAAATCTCTCAGGCTAGTAGAAACCAAATTAAAAGTAAAAGAGTTTTCCAGAGATGAATTCTTTTTTTCTGTTGGGGGAGGGGGAGTGATACTTGGCACAAGATTCTTTTCTTGAGCAATAGGTTTTAAAAAAAAAATAAGGGAACTATCCTCCTAGCACATATTACAGGAAATGGACTCAGTTTTAAAATCTCTTGGCAGATACACAGTTTTTCCCAAACGTGTGTGTAAAGAAGGCAAGAGCAATGAGAGAAGGTTATATAATCAAATCACTGTATTCAGAAAGAATGGTGTCCTTCGGCCTGACCTGTGGGCCTAACGGAAACGCCGTGCACTGATCATGTTAGGAACTTGAGTTTATTCCCACCACTGGTATCTTTCTTCCCAGAATAGCAGGGGCTGCAAATGCTGAGGAGGCAACACTCTTGGTCCCAGTTTGGTACAGTAGATGGGAACATAACTTGTGTCCTTCCTTAGTTATGTGTTTCTCTGATCAGGATGAAATCCTGACCCCACTGAAGTCAATGGGAGTTTTGCTAGTGACTTCATTGGAGGCAGAATTGCACCCTAGGTGTATTGGCAGCCATCCTCGGACACACACACACTCTTCCACTTTGCCCAATAATCCTTTGCACTCGTCTCCTAGGAGGGGCACAATCCTGCAGTTCCAGTTACTCATGTGAGTAAATTGTCCTCGTGCAAGTAGCCCCATAGGACTGTATGTTTAAGTAAGGATTATTCACATGGGTAAGGATTTGCAGGATCAGGTTATAGGTGACTACAGTGCCTGATACAGGGTCAGTAGTGAAACAAGCTTCAGATGGAATCCCAACTAGTCCTTAGCTGAAGGGATCTGGGCAATGATATGGAGATGAAGTTCAAATGGTTAAAAATAGGAGATTTGCCAGGCTCAGTAATAAAAGCAAAGAACACCATTATGCAATGGAGAAGAGGGAGAAAACAGAGAAATCTTCAGAGAAGAAGTTTCCCTATTTTATCCAAAATTAAGTAAGCACAATAAGCTCAATATCCTTAAATTAACTTTGCATCCATACAGTTAGTTTCATATTGTTTGTTCTATCAGTGGTACAATAAAGGCTGCACAACTCACAAGCTATTTTTCTTTGGATTTTTTATTGATCACAGGAGAAATGATAGCTCAGTAACTTGTTCATTATAAATCAAAGCATTTATTCTGGAACAGAATGAGAAAGATGAGTGGTGTGCAGTCACTAAGGTCAAAAGCTAAGAAGGGTATGGCTGGCATTGACTCCTATAGGACCTGATCCAAAGCCTACTGAATTCACTAGGAGCTTTTTCATTGACTTTAGTGGGCTTTGGATTGAATTACTATTGCCATTTGCTACTTGCAAGCTCAGTAGTTGCAGAAAAACCACCTCCCTAGATTGCTTATTCAAGAAGTCACCTGATAGGTAAATGTAGGTGTATTAAAAAAAATTCTCCTCTTTTGAAGTTTTCTGTCTGTGTCCTTTTTTTTCCCCATTTTTAGACTCTTGCCACTTAAAGAATCTTAAATTATTTTCTCATTGCTTGTGTGTTAGTGACCTCTACAGGCACCAGTTTAAATCAAAATCAGAACATTGGAGCTGTCAGTATTTTGAAAAAGTGGTCACATTGTTTCTGCATTTGTGCTCCCCTATGTTTCTCTAAATGCATTCATTCTGTTTGCCCAGTCACATGGAAGAAGAGGAAAAGAGAACCAACGGGGAATGAAGTTGTGGGGGGAGGAGAATAAGTTGTGTGGCTACTGCTGCTAGGTGATTGGTACCTTTAAGTTGCTTTCTCATTTTCTCCAAATGATGTTTTTATTCCTCAGAAGCGAACATCCGCTGGCTCAACTCTATTGCCACTCAATCATGGAGCATCACCATTTTGATCAGTGCCTGATGATCCTGAATAGTCCGGTAAATGCCTTGCTTTTGTGTGTGCATTGAAGGAAGCCCTAGCCTATTTCACTTATATTTTTAGTTTTTGGATAGATTCCCAGTATTATACATTCCTAAATGATCTTTATTCCTTTTTGGGTAAAGAAGGCAAATACATAGCCCCACTTCTGAGAGTCACCGAATCTTTCCAAATGTTTCCTGATAAGGGAAGCCTTGCAACTCTCATTTTGAGTATCTGCTTCCTTGGACCAAAGAAAATAAGAAGCTTTGTTGCCACTTCTGTGACCTCTGATGAACCCTTGTTTGAATTGTCAGTGTTGCTTGCCTTGTAAGGTATATCCCTGCTTACACATGCACACAACAGTTCTGAAAAATAAATTAAGTACCTTTTGGCTATAGATGGGCCTGAACCAAACCCCAGGAGCCAAACATTGACATTTAGAAGTGACTCCAAACCTAATTGAAATAAATATGTTAATAAAATGACCTCATTCTTAATCTCCTGCTACATTATTTATTAATTTTGAAGACCAGCTATTCAGCATGCACAATAATTTAGAAATAGCACATTTACACTATTCATTTCATATCAGAGGCTTGGTAATATTGGCCTACCCAATAGTACAAGTGATTCACCTTGATTCACCTGACAGAAGCGAAGAAACACTGTAGATGTGATCTCCTCACGTCATCCCCAGTATTTGGTTTTGCAGTGGGTCACTGCAATGACTTATTTTTGATGCTATTTTGTAATTGAATGAGTCTTATATGTTGTTTACAGTATGTTAAATAAGTTGGCAAGTTCCTAAGCAATATATTTGTCTGTTACAGTCTCTTTACTGGAGGAAAAAAGAAGCAGCTCCAGGATGTGGCTTGTGGAAAACGAACTCTTGGGATTAAATAAAGACTTGGAAGGGGCTTTATTTAATACTATAGTATTCTAATGTACCGTCATTTACTCTGGTGCTGCTACAGAGCTTTGGGCCATTATTCAAGAATACTGCAGTATGTTTTTATGCAGGCGCATGGGCGGGAGAATGCGAGAGAAAGCAGAGTAGGAAGAAACTATCAATTACAAAAAAACAACTCCCAGTGATTTAGAATCTAGGAGGGGATGTAATAATTTGGTGACATGTTCCAAGTTTTATTGTTAACACTGCTTTTTTTGCTGTTGTTGTTGGGGGTTTTTTTTGACAGGGAAACCAGATTCTCAGCAACCTTTCCATTGAAGAATACAAGGTCACGCTGAAAATGATAAAACAAGCCATTCTTGCCACAGACTTAGCACTGTACTTTAAGTAAGTCAGAGATACATTTGGCTGAACAGCTGCTGACAGGTGTTTGGATTGTGACAGACTGACTGTGAATCTTTCTCTTGTTTTTACTGGTTTTAAGGAGAAGGGGAGAGTTTTTTGAACTTCTACGAAAGAAGCAATTTAACTGGGAAGATCCTCTGCAGAAGGAGCTATTTTTGTAAGTAAATGGCAGATGTTTAAAAAACAAACTGTACTACCAACTATCAGGTTTTCCACTTCACACTACTATTACTTTCAGTAGAACCAACATAAATCTGTTTAATCCGGGCCTGTACAAGCTGACACAAGTCAAGTGGGTCAGTTAATGAACACCTGGATCTGAATATTGTTAAGAGAGCTGCAGGGGTTGTCTGATGAACTCTGATGAATAACTTCTTGTGGCCTTTTTCCTGAAACAGTCAACAAAATTGCTAGTTATTGTTAGTGATGACAGTGATTTTTATAATGCGGCATCTGTCCACTAGCATTTCTATTGTTCCTAAAGGGTGTAGGACTCCTGACAGAATGCTATGTTGTTCTTTTGCTGTAGGTGCATTGTCTTAAAGCACTGAACTGTTGTAATCTGTAGCTGAAAGATTCAGGGAGGGCTGCTTGTTTTGAAGCAAATTCATTTCCCATGAAAGGAAAGAGATTGAAGGATAGAAACACAAGGGACAGAGAACAGCCACACCAACAGCACGGCAAGGTTCCCCAGGCTGCCTCACCAGTGTGCTACCACTCTGTTTTGAAGGCACTGCCTCCATGGGCAGACTAGTTCAGTTAACGTCCATGCCCATGACTCATTCAGGCCTCAGCCTTCCTCCTGAAGCAGCCAGCAAAGGTGCTGTTATTGTCAATGATGACAGTCATTTTTGTAAAGTGGTACCTGTCCATTAACAAACGGACTGAAGCCAGCTCTTTTCACATGGGCCTTTCCTGTGGTAATGGATTTGATCTCAACTGATCTGATCCAGATTTGCTCAGGCCATATGACACAAGAGAAAGGAATAGTACCTCGTTACCATTCCTCAGTCATCTAGTCCCCCATTAAAGGATATTTTTATCATCTTCTGTAATTTCATCAGTTAGCCTAGCTTTGATTTTATTTGATATTGGATACTGTATTTATTAGCTTCTAGACTGAATGGCTACATGAGTTTCATGTTACAACAAATCATGAATTTTCTTTGTTTTTACAGAGCAATGCTGATGACTGCTTGTGATTTGTCAGCAATAACAAAGCCATGGCCAATTCAACAACGGGTATAAGCTTAATTTAAGACTTTCTAAGGGTTTGCTGTCCTTTATAGCTTCTGCTTCCTAAGCCTCACCTTCCACTTTGCAAAGGCACTGGTGGAAGGCGCAGCCTTTGGAAGCAATCCTCAGAAGGTAAATGACCTTTGTTTATATGTGTATTTATCATCATTTTGATTGTGAAGGCTGGCTAGATGCTCTTTCCAGTTTGCTTGTGCTGTTGTGGTAAATGCACATGTAAATGTGAGTGCACATTTGTGCCTAGGGTCTCTCATTTTTGTGTGCGTTTCCAACTTAATACACTTTAAAGGGGCCTGATTTTCAAAGGGTATATGGTAAACACTTTCTGAAAGCCAGAGATCAGGTATCTCAAGTTGGACACCCACTGACTGAAATGCCCAAAATCACTAGACACTTTTGAAAATCTTAGGTGTAACCTCTAGTTTAAAGATTTGTCTCTTATCATTTTTGTGCTTCACTTTACCCATCAGCAAATTAATGCTTACCTCACTGGATTGTTGTGAGTTGAGCTTATTAACATATATAGAGCAAATTTTGGAATAGGGTATGTACAAGTGCAATGCATTGTAATATCTTAAGAGCCTCTAGAACATACTGGGTCTGATTGGGCCCTGATTTCTAATCCATGCAACTCCACTCAGGTCAGTGGAGTTAGACAGCTGAAATGCATGTACTAATAAGCTCGTTTTTTTCAGAACTGATGTGTAACAAATACTAGTTGTTTGTTATGTCTGCTTGTATAGTGAAATCTTGGTGCTAAATAGTTAAAACATATACAATATTGGTTTGTTTACTGCTAAAAATGTTTTGTTTGACATTGTGCTATTTGACTGAGACAGCTTAGTGGGCCTACCTCAATACTAGAGATTTTGCATTTAGGCTCATTTAAACCAACTGGGACTTCATGCAGGCATACGGTTACAGAATTCTTTTCAGAATCAGGTTCTTATTTCTTTTTCATTCAGGGCAGACACCTAGCAATAACAGTTTCTGTTTTGACCCTCAGTAGAAAGTGTAAATCCAGGCCTTTAAAACTAATGAACACTGTGTGACATTTCTTACAGATAGCTGAACTTGTAGCTACAGAATTTTTTGACCAAGGAGATAAAGAGAGAAAGGAACTCAACATAGAACCAACAGTAAGTAGGAAAGCCATGTGTGGTAACACCTTTTTCAAAATTCTTACTGCCAACAGGACTTCCCTTTCTTTTTTAAATGTTGTTTTTGGTGGTGGGTACCAGAGTATGGAATGAGCTTCTTCCCAGTCATTCTGACACCTGATGGTTAATTTCCTTTTATTGTTCCCAAACATCTGCAAGGGACCATTTACCTTCCAGACAATAGTGTAAAGAGCATAAGTTCTTCTTCTAGTGCTTGCTCATGTCAATTCTATTCTAAGCGTGCGCATGCGCAGTCGTCAGAGATTTTTGCCTTAGTGGTATCTGTAGGGTTGGCAGTGGTGCCCCCTTGAGTGCTGCACTCATGTGTCGGTATATCAGGCGCCGCCGACCCTACGCCCTCTCAGTTCTTAACACCTATGGTGATTAGTCGGAGCACCTTTCCTTGCATTGTAAGGCCTAGCGGTTTCGTTTCTACTGACTTCAAGCCTTAGGGCCCTGTAAATAGTTTGTTTATAGTAGCTAGTGTTAAGTAGTTGTTAAGTGTAGTTAGAAGTTAAGAGTCCCAGCAAGAACTTCGACCCAGGCAGGGCATGCCCCGGTCTTCCAGGTTTAAGCCCTGGTTTAATCACACATGAAGGACAAGTGTCGTATTTGTAAAAGCTTTCAGCCCAGGACTCTGAAGGATCGGGATATTCATTTGTGGCCTCTCCTCATGGAAGCCTTCACCCGGCTTCCAAGCCATCTGCCAAGACTCGCCTAGTGCCTTGGCACGCCATGCACCCCCAGCACCGGGCTCTGCCCAGCATCGCTCCCTGTCGCCAGTGCCCTCCCCCCCCAAAAAAACAAGGAACCATGGCTTTCCGGCTCCAGGCAAGAAGGGCCATGGGTCATTGGGCAAGAGACCCAGCTCCACTCCAGAGCAGCGTATGCATGCCTCCCCGGTCAGGGCCCTTAGCCCCTTAAAAAGTCCACCAACAACAACTCCCAGGAGCAGTATGGGACCCAACCCCCTGATGGCACCAACGCCTTCTCAAGCTTCCACAGCAGCAAGAGAGCAGAGGCCTCCACCTGCGCTGCCGATACAGCACGTGCTGCAGGAAATGGAAAAGGCTCCCCAAGAGGGCAAGCCAGCTGCTAAGACCCCTCAGGGGGCAGTGGAGTGCAGCTGATCCCCTGAGACAAGACAGGGCTCTCCACCTCCGTGTCGCAAATCCGGGGCTAGCTCTGGGTCACTGGCACCGCGATCACAGTCCCCACCATCGCAACGCAGGTTGCCTAGAGGGAGGCGCCGGTCTCCGTACTACCAGCACCATTTATTCTCCCACCTGTTGTCCTCCCTGCCACTTCGGAGTGCTCCCCATCACGTCTCTGGTCCTCCCAGCACTGGAACCTGTCCCCTCGATACCGGCACCAATCCTCCCACTCCGGGCACTGGTCTCCAGGGGCAACAGTCAGACTCAAGCATCAACGGGCCCACCATGGTCACAGGGCCCACTGTGGTCACTGGAAGGGGATTCCTCTGGCAGAAGGGCAGTTCAGCTTCTTGCCTTGACTCCAGCAGCACGATTGGGCACCCGAGGCTGTGTCGGTGGCCTTATTGGTGCCGGATGATTATCTGGTCGGCTGTCCACACATTTACGTCCCCTTATGCACTTACTCAGCAGGCCCGGGACAATGCTGGCTTTGGCAGAGCAGTACTGCATGCTCCAAGATCGTGAACTCTGAGCCCATCTTCATTGACACTGCTTGTGAGTCACCTAGAATGGAATCAACAGGAATAAGCTCTCAAAGAAGAAAAAACGGATGCCTGCCTTTTCATAACTGTTGTTCTTCAAGATGTGTTGCTCATGTCCATTCCATTACCCACCCTCCTGCCCATCTCTCGGAGTTGCCAGCAAGAAGGAACTGAGAGGACGTAGGGCCGGCAGCACCTGATATACCGACGCATGAGCGCGGCACTCAAGGGGGCGCCACTGCCGACCCTACAGATATCACTAAGGCAAAAATCTCTGACGACTGTGCACGCAGGCACACACATGCCTAGAATGGAATGGACATGAGCAACACATCTCGAAGAACAACAGTTACAAAAAGGTAGGTAATTGTTTTTTCCTCCAAGGTAGCTGGTAATGCTGCTAAATTATTAAGGAAGGGAATTCTTAACAAGTAGTGCAAATTCATCTCACCCTCTTAAAGTGGGCTTCAGCCACCACCAATGATCTGTGCACTGCCATTCCAGGAAAAAGACTCCAGAAGTTGTTCATGCAGCCAAGTTATCTACTTGACAACATATTGTGCTGCTACTTTTCTTACTACATAGTTCCAGATTGACTCTTGGATTTTTTAAAAACTTATTTTAATATAGAGCTGATTCACCTTGGGTGTTTGCTGTGAAAACTGACTACTTCTTTGTGTGTTTTCAGGATCTAATGAACAGAGAGAAGAAAAATAAAATTCCCAGCATGCAAGTTGGATTCATAGATGCCATTTGTTTACAGCTCTATGAGGTACTCTATTTGAGAGGCAACTCTTTTCATGGATTATACAACTAACTAAACCAGAACTAAGCATTGTAGCCTGCAACAAGTGCAGAGGCTGAAGTTAGAACCAAGTTAGCTGTTGTTCTATAGTTGAATAATATATGAGAAATGCTTTATTGTTTGTTATTCAATATTCAATCTGGTCAAAAGACTATTTCAACATTTATCATTAGCTGCTTACTTATTCGATTGAAGTGGTTTGTTGTAATCATTGCAAAACCAGGTGGAGAGGCAGAAGTTGGATCCCTGAGTTCTATTCCTGGCTCTGCCACCAAGTTGCCATGTGCTCTTGGAACAACAAATTGCATGCTGCTTAGCCAGGTACTTGATCAGATTATGTTGTGTATTAAAACTTAGTTAATTTCCTATCTTTGAGACTGGAGAAAAACCTCCTCAGGTTGTATCATGTATTCTGGGTGCAGTTATTGAGATCTGAAACTTGGGGAGCAAATGGGAACCTAACCCCAAAAATCTATCCATTAGAAATGGGAGCAAGATAATTTCACACATTCATCCCTCATCCTCTATGCCCACTTCAAAGCCACTTTACATGAATGCACATCTGCAGGTTGAGAGGAGGCAGGGCTGGATGCTCTCTAATGCCTCTGAAATCCACAGAACAAATTATCAATTTATTGAGGACAGAATCAGCAGTCATGTGTGCGGCTTCCCATTCCGTGCTTTGGAAATCCAACAGGGGAATATAGTTGCAATTGTTATTGTAGAGCCCACACAGCTCCTTCTAGTGGAAGGTAGGCAGCTGTAGGAGACTGAGTGGCTGTGCACTACAGATCCTCTGTGCAAGAGACCTGTTACTTCTGCAGATGCATTGTGATCCATACAGATCTCAGGGTCCACAGGGCTGAATATCTGGCCTTTTCCAAAGGGGGAAGACAACCCAACCCCCAACACAAGAATTCTTGGGAAATCTCCCAGTCTGAAACTCCCAGAGGAGGACTGGGTCTCACGTGAACTAGTTATCAAAATATATTGGGCCAGATTGTGCCCACGCTTCATAACAAAATTGCATCTGTGGAGCACTCCTGAGAACAAGGCCTACTTCTAGCTAGTGGCAGTAGCCACCCAAATGATGTACGCAACGACCTCCCCTGCACTGATCAAGATATAAGGGGAGTGCACACTCCACCCTTTATGAGGATGTTGCACTTCGCAGGGGCTCTGGGAGACATTGTACCTGCAGGAGACACAATGCTACCTTGGGGCAGTGCTGCTCCATGCTGTGCACAGTGCAGGGCTGGGCCTGAAATGCACAACTGAGCCACTAAACCTCATGTGGTAGGAACTGAAACTCTGTAGCGGGGTGGCAGCTTCTAGGATCCTATATAGGAATGCAGGACCATACAGGTGAAAAGTTATTTCTGCTGATTCATGCTGCCAGGTGAGTCCTGTTAGCTGCCACCCAGGTTAAAAGAGGGTTTGGCGTATCTCTATGGAGAAAACGAGAGCACTAGGATCCTACAGGTAAATGCATGGAACAGTCCAGCTCTGGAGAAAGCTTTGGCTGGGACATATGCTTTGTTGTTGTCATTCAAGTTAACAATACAGGCAAGCCCCATGAAAGAGCTAAGTTTGGAGCAGATCCATTCTAGATTTATTCTATTTAGAGCAGGGTGGGCACTCCACCTGCTTTCTTTAATGAATAACACGTAATGAAACAATAAATCATTTCATATAATGTCACTTGGAAAAGAACAAGGAACCAGTTCATTCTCCAGTGTTCGAACACTGTAAAAATGAACAATAAGCACAATTATAACTTTGGCCTGCCCACTCATTGGCTCTTTCATGAGCTTTCATCCTGTCCCTAGGAGTTTGTCTCACATGCTGCAGGCAGCACTGAAAGTCTGGTTTACCATTTTACCAAAATTGATCAAGTCCATGTGAATGGACTAGATGCAGGAATCACGGGGTGAAGTTCTATGGCCTGTGTTATGTAGAATGTCAGACTAGATCAGGGGTTCTCAAACTTCATTACACCCTGACCCCCTTCTGACAGGAGAAATTACTACACAACCCCAGGAAGGGGGACTGAAGCCTGAGCCCTCCGGAGCCCCGCTGCCATGGGTTGGAGGGGAGGGGGGGCAAAGTCCAAGCCCAAGGGCTTCATCCCCAGGCGGAGGGGGGGGGCTGTAATCTGAGCCCTGCCACTCAGGGCTGAAGCCCAAGCCCAAGCCCAAGCCCCCGCTCCCCAGCTGACCTGAAGTCATGGCAGGTGTGGCTCAGGCTTTGGCCCAAGGCAGTAGGGTTCAGGCTCTGGCCCTGGGTCCCAAGAAGTCTAAACTCCAGCACTGGTGACCCCATTAAAACGGGGTCCCGACCCACAGTTTGAGAACCGCTGGACTAGATGATCATAATGCTCTTTTCAGACCTTAAAATCTATGAATCTATAAATAACAGCAAAAGTGTTTTACTCATTTCACTGACTTTAATGCTGACATTTGAGTAAACTGTTCTAGCGTTTTTAAACCCATTTAAACGTATACAAAAAAATTAAATGGTATAATTCCCGTGAATTGTGCCTAATGGGCCTGATTTTCCTCTCAATGGTGTAAATCAAGAATAATTCCTTTGAAGACAATAGGCCAGTTCCTCAGTTATATTGGTGGCAATGGAACTATACTGATTTACAACAGGATATGGCCCAATGGAGTTATACTGTTGTAAAAATATAAGAAAAAGTAGAATCAGGCATCACCATCTTTTATTGTTTGAATGAGAATTAAATTCCATGAGTGAAATCCTGACTAATTTCATCCCATACTCATTAACTTCAGACTTCACCCCTTTGCTTTGTGTAGTAGTCAGTCACTTCATATGTCTAACAGACAGTGGGCCCAACCACAGGACCCTTACTCATTACTTCTGTCCCACTGAATTCCAGAAGCTAATAGGAGTAAAGGGCTGTGTGTTCATCACATGTGATTGTGAATGAGGAAGAAAAAAAAATCACAAAAATATTCATGGATTTTACATTTTTCATCAAAATTTTGTTTCAGTGGAAATTTCTTGACCTTCCCTACTATTTATGCACCCTATTCTAACCCAAACATTGGAGTCCAATTCTCTTTCCAAAACTTGTTCTCTGCTTCCCTTTTATTAGTCCATGTTGGCCTAATACAGTAACTCACTATTGCTTGGTCTACACTAGTGTTCTCAAACTGGGGTCGCCGGTTTGTTTACCTGCCCTGTCCACAGGTCTGGCCGATCGCGGGTCTCACTTGCCACGGTTCGCTGCTCCAGGCCAATGAGAGCTGCAGGAAGCGGCGCGGGCCAAGGGACCTACTGGTCGCCGCTTCCAGCATCCCCCATTGGCCTGCAGCGGCGAACCGCGGCCAGTGGGAGCCGCGATCAGCTGGACCTGCGGACGGGACAGGTAAACAAACCGGGCCGGCCCGCCAGGGTCTTTCTCTTCACAAGCGGCGTCCCCAGTTTGAGAAACACTGGTCTACGCTAGGAGATGAAAAGTAATTGAGAATGGCTACTAAACACAGCTCTTCTCTAGACCTTTCTTAATCAGTTGCTGAATACACTGGGGCCAAACGTCCCCGGGTAACTGTAAATCAATAATTGCATCAGCAATAAAGATGGCCAAATTAGCCTGGTCTGCATAGGTCAAATAATTGAGTTCATATTGGAATTGGAGTGAGAGGGAGCCTTTCTTAAAATCAGTTTTCCAACACAGCTCCACTTTCTAGTATAAACAAGCCCTATGTTTCAAACATATTCTAGTCTAGTGCCTCCAATGGGCACATCTTAAGGAGCAGGAAAACTGTGGTTTTTGTTATGCATTACCAGTCTGATTTTTTTATTTCTTGCAGGCCCTGACACATGTATCAGAAGCCTGCTTCCCTTTACTGGACGGCTGTAGAAAGAATAGGCAGAAGTGGCAATCCTTAGCTGAACAACAGGACAAGAATCTGATTAATGGAGAAAGCAATCAGCCCAAGCGGAACTGAGATTCTGATTTAGCAAATACAAGTTTGAGTTTACTCAGATGATACAGTAATTTGGGGATACTACATTTTGCTATACACTGTAGGCATTTGGTGTATTCTTTGCCACTATTGTATTTAAAAATATATATATATGTATTTCCCCTGCCATTAAAAGCATAGCATGACCATTTTTATGTGAATGATGTATAATGATTGTATATTTCTTATATTTCATTTAGGTGAGGTAGAAAAATAGAACTGCAGAGTTAGTTTACTCTTCTCAGTTCTACACAGAGGTACAAGTATGGTTACTGGACTGCCTTTGAAAGCCTTTTACTTTACAGATGTACATAGTTGTTTAGTGTTTCGTGAGTGGCCAGTACCTTAAGGATTACCATATATGGCACTTTTCTTCCTCTTTTATTCTTTGTTATGTAACCATACGTAATAAGCAATGTTGTTTATTCTTTTGCAAGAAGCCTGGAGACAAAAAGGAGCTTGGGGATTAAAATTCACTCTAAAGGCCTAACCCAACAATTGTTATGCAGACAAAACTTTCGTTGAAATCAATGAGAGCTTCGTTTGTGTGGGAATGCAGGATTGGGCCTCAGTTGACAAAGCACAGGGACTTGTGTGATATACTGTGCCAATGCCTTATGATTTTACAAGAATGTCTCAACAAAATGGTCATACCTTTTTGAGAAGTTTAAAAAAAATACTGTGAATTACTAAACAATCAGGCACCTAAATGAGATTTGCAGTGGAAGTGCCAAGAAATTACACAGAGATGCGAAAGCTACTCAGTGAAATGATACGATAGCACAACTCACAAGGTAGCTAACAGGCTGTCTGGAAGAACTTGTCAGACACAGGGCTGGGAGAAACAGAGAATGGATGTGAAGAGAAGTAAACTGAGCTAACCAGGATCACTACTGAGCTGCTGATAATATGTTCATACTGCAGCTGAGTTTAATGTCATCATAACCAACAAACTGACACAAGAGAAGGAAAAGCAGAGGAGAATGTGATTATGAAAGCATGTGATGAAAAAACTGGCTCATTCAAGAATATGATCTGGAAAAGAGGATGTTTCTGGAGATTGTTAGTGAGTCTGATTCATTAGACTAGTAGCACTAAAAAAATGGCCATGACCACTTTGAAGGCTTACTTGAGATTGCAAATGTTAACTTTGCAAACTAGAATGTTTTTATTTAAAAAAATATTTTTAGCACTTATTCTACTAGGTACAGTTTTTAACCAGATGAAGTCTTAAAGCAATAAGTGAAAGGAAGACTGAAAGCAAAAGCAAGTCAGAATACTGCAGGGACTTAAAATTTTTATTTGAGGCATAAAAAGCATTCAGAGACAGTGGATTTGCAGCAGATATGGAGGAAATAATTTTTTTAACAGAGGAAATGCCTAATAAAAATTCTTTTTAATAGGCCACTTGGCATGAATTCAAGAAAGCATATGGACAAGACAAACCCCAAAACACTAGAATAAAGGGAGCACAATTGCCATGTGTAGCCATGATCAGTAGATTAAAAATGAGACAAGGGCTCATAAGACTTCTCAGTAATGCAGATACAACATTGGCTATGTAGAAACCCACAAAGATGATGATTTTCATATCTATAACAGTAGTGATGGGCAAACCTCATATATTTCAGAGTGTGTATTCAGTTTGCCTGAACCACTTAAGCCCATGCAATTTTAGTTGGAAACTGCAAGAAATCTTTTTTCCCCATGAGATTTTCAGTACCACCTGCTTACAGTTAATCTGGAAACGCTGTGAAAACAGCCTCTGTTTATCATCCCTCCTGCTTCTGGTCTTAGAAGGAATCAAAAGAGACAGAGGCACTCAAATATGAAAAATAATAGATAGAGGAAATGTTAAGTAAATGTTTCAGAATCTTTCAAAATATTATTTGATTCTAGAAATAAGGAAATGTAGAGGAGGCTGTTCTTGTTGTTTTCTGTGGCATTTCAATCAACCCAGTTAGTAGCAACTGATTTAACTCTAGTTTAAGATCCCCTATGAATGTCAGTACATTATTATTGCAGCCAAATTTGAAAACATTTGCCTATGAAAAAAATATTTTTTCTAAGCTGTCGCTCAAGTTTCCATAAATCCGATGTATAATAATGAACAATTCCTGGGGTATTATGATATGCAGTACTCTATGTGTATCTATGCATACATAATATGAGGGGTGTGTATGTGTGTGTGTATATATATATAATATAAAATATTTTATATATAGGCACAAACACAGTCATCATCATTAAAAACTTGTCATTGCTCCTTAGATAAATAAGATTACCTCAGGATGTGCATATTCCTGTATTCTCCTTTTTATTGTAGGAATATGCATACTGCAGTTACTGAAGTAAAATTATTTTCTTATCTAAGCCATTTATTTTATATATAATATATGTGTGGATAAAATATTTATAGGTTTATTCTTGCTAGTATGATCGAGAGCAAAACTTGGTTGGGGATGACACAACAAATCAACTATAGTGATAAAACTGTTAGTGATACAACATTAATATTAAGAACCCAACTATTATGTATCTTATTTGCTGTACTCTGTGGGTGTATAACAGTTTTTTCATGGCCTGATTTATATTTTTAAATAATGCAAAAGAATGCTGGAGCCATATCTTTGGCATAACAAACATGTAAATAACACATAGCCATTATTTTTTACTTCCACTGACAAATATACACAGTTATATAGTATTTGCATATAATTAAGGTATACATACATCCCCACAAAATCTCTCCCTATAGGAGAAAGTATATGTTGGAACAAATGTAGACTTCTATTCTACATAAGTTTTTTTTTCAAAATATTGTCCTAACATACATGTATCTGTATTTATTTATTTTAAAAAACCACATACAAACTCTTTAAAACTACTGGTTTAGGGCCTTATGTTTTATGTATTTTAGGCAAATTCAGAGCATGATCAGGGCATTATATTGTGTTTCAGTCTGCCTGATTGCAGTTTTTGCTTCAAGGCTCTAGCATGGTTGGTTTGTGTGCAGATAACAGATATTTGTTGTCTTTGATAACATAGGTGACCATATAGGTAAATAATGGTTCTCTGCCTGAAATACATTGTACATGAAGATGGAAATTTTCAAAGCCAACTAATGTATTTAGCTGCACAGCTATCATTATTTTCATCAGGAGTTGTGTCTAACTGCCTTAGTGATCTGTGAGCCAAATTCTACCCTGATTTACAGCCTGTGCACCCAGTGGAGTCAATGGGAATTGTACAATATGCAAATTGGGATAGAATTTAAGCCTCTGTTGGCCCAATCCTGCTCCCATTGGAATCTTCAGGAATTTTGACATTGACATCTTTGGGAGCAGGATCGGGCCCTGTGTGTTCTTCATATTGCTTTGAATCAAGATACCAAGAAAGACCAGTGCTAATGTGAGGCCAAATTTTGCCCTCAGATGTGCATGCACACTCCCATTGAAATCAATGGAAAATGTGTTCTCACATCCCCGGGCAAAATTTAGTCCCTTAATACAGACCTTTGTTTCTTCTTTACTTCCCCTTAAAAAAAATAATCGTATCACATATATTAACATTCACCTAAAGAGTGAGTGATCCTGCTCTTCTCCTTAAAAAAACAGGGAGGATCTTAAGCAGAAATAATAAAACCATCTATTCAGCAAGTTACCATCTCTGTAATACAGTATTAAGTGTAGAACAAACAGGTTTCCTATTATTTCGCATGTAGTAAAAGCAGCTAAGGAAAATCACACAATAGATTCTTAATAGCTACTTATTTGTACTGTTGATTATAAATCAATAGCATCTCGTCAACCAGTCAGTCTCTAATGTCTCCCAGCAGTCTGAAGTTAAGTGGGTCACCACATGCTGCTTTCAGATGGTGGGGATGCTGACAGGCTATTGATTGTGAGTTCTTTCTCTCTGTGAAACATTCAGTAGTGGCAGGGCTCTCTCTCTCTTTACAACAATGGGTTTAATTTTTTAGAAGCCTACTTTTGCCTCGTGCACATGCGACCCAAGTGCATGCAAAGGTGAGTTTTTGAAAATCCAGCCCAATGTATTTCATTTGGGGGTGGCTCTGAGATGCCATGTTCAGGTGTGAAATCTAATCCAGATCTAAGCTTCTTTAGTTTCAGGGGCATCTGGTCCCAGTATTCTGGTTCAGCCCATTAGAGAAGCCTGAAGTCAGGTAGGTCAAATCTAGATCCTAAAAGTTTATGGGGCGCTGAACCAGTGTTTTGGTTTGATCTCATCGCAATTGTGAACCAGAATCAAAGCAGAGAGTGCTGACTCGTGCAAATGCAAATGATTTATAAATTATGAAGCTGTAAGGGAGTATCTCTTAAAGCCCTGATCCTGTGGGTAGAAATTTCATTAGCTTTAATTGGGAGTTTGGCCTGTGTGAGGGTTGTAGAATAGTCCCCTCCATGACTAATTACGTGCAGTCTACATTCCATAAGCACTCTGCTGTTTCTAGAATATCCCTGGTCTGTAACAATCACCCTCATAAGAACTCTCCAGACCTCTGCATTGTTTTAAAAGATGGGTCTGAGCCTTTTTGTTTGGACACTCACAGAAATGAGAGCCATCATCTGAGTCAGGTCTGGATATTAGTGATATTTTATTAGATGCAGCAAATTATGAGATCAGGCTAATTCTATGTTCTGCATTGCTAGCTGAATGAAAATTGCATGGAAAGCCTTGTTTTCCACAAAGAGAGGTTGGTTTCCATAGAGAAATTCATATCTAAGCACCATTTGTAAATGTATATTAATTAAGTGTGTTAAACAGTAACTGGCTTCTGTTAACTGCCGCACCATGAGCTCGTCCATTCCATGATATAGGGTCTCTGATCAAATGCCCACTTGAAGTCAATGGAATGATTCCCATTAACTTCAGTGGAAGCTGGACTGGGCCCCATAGAGAGTTGCAAAGCGGGCCAAATTTATCTTTATTCTTGCCTATACCGATAAAGACCCTGGACCAAATTCTTGCCCTCAGTGACACCTGCACAATCTATAGTTCATTCAGCCAGCCCCCATTGACTTCAATGGTACCACACAGGTGTAACTGAAGTTAGAATTTGAGCCTTCTGTGTACAAACATGATAGACACATGCATGTGTCTGTTAAAGAATGTAGTGTGAAAAGCACTGTACATAGTTTAAAAATAAATTTCTATTATAGTTTAATAAAAGGAATCGTAATGAACTGTCACTTGCCACTGAGCATGTCTATTTGTATTCTTCTACCTTTTCAAACATTTTAACAAATATATAGTTTCTGGGCACAGTATTTTTGTATTAGGCTAACAAGGTTACTATGTATATTATGTTCAGCTTTTAAGTAGTATTAAAGTCTTTTGAATGTTGACTTGTTCTTGCTTCTTCAATTTTCCCCACTACATAGTTATTCAGCATAACTCTCTTAAGTTAGTTAACAGAATTGTTTGTCCTAGTTACTGTATAGTTGATAAAAGAAAGAATATACAGCTAGGTGATTTTCTATGATCAAACTGCTACTCAACTACTTATTTCCTCATTCTCTTCTTTGTATTGTTTTTCATGATTTGTAAAATAAAAAAAGGAAGATGTCAACTATGTTTTGCTGTTTGGTCATTAATTTTATTGTGGATAAATTTTCAAAGCAATGTCATTGTCCTGATCCAAGAAATTGCCTCTAATTGTTTAGGTATTGTAATTAATTGTATCTGTTTATAAACCTCTGTTGATATGGGAGATCCTGCTTTGGAGCATTAGAGAATTTTTGCCTTACTATCAGGAAATTCCCTAGGCACAAGGTTTGTCATAACTGAAAACCGGTGGCACAGTTTCCCCTTTCCAAAACAAACAAACAAACAAACAAACGAAAAACAGAAAGAAAAAAGAAAGTGGCTGTTTTTCCCACTAAAAAGCACTCCAATTACACATACCAGGACCTATCATAAACTGTCTGATTTTTTAGAAAAGTAAGCTTGGCAAATATAGCTGCTGTAAAAGGTGCTGTGTGAATAAAATTAGCCCCCAAAGGGCAAGTCATATAACAGAGGTTACAAGAGTTTAATCTGGTGAGTTTACAAAATAAGGGGTAAATACACTTTAATCTGACAGCATAATCTTAAAAATTACAACTTGTGCAGACTGCTGACCCTGACTGCTGATTCAGGCCAACAGGCCTCTCGGCATTTCTTATTCTTTGCCTTGTTAGGTTTTGAGCAGCAACATTTCTGGCTCTAGGAGTTTTGCAGCTCTAGGCAAAATGGGTAAGTATGCATGCAAGCAGCAATAACTTCCAAATAGAGTCACTGAATATCAGATTTTTTGAGTCTGCACACAACGTGGCACATTATTGCCCATTTGCTTAAGCTAACCGCCATTTGCATATGTATTTTAAAACCATGTAACTATATTCTAACAAGTGCACAGCCCCTTAGGGTATGTCTACACATCTACAGCTGGCTCACGTCAGCTGACTTGGGCTCATGGGTAAGGCTATGATTAATCCGTGATTTCCATTGACCTCCAGAGGCTCCGTGACATTTTCTGCTCTGGGGCTGGAGCTCCTAGCTAGCCCTGCCCTCGCAGCTCCCAGCCCCCAACCTGGTGGGGGGGACCCCACAGCTGCCCAGATGTGGCCAGCAGCCTGTGGACTCCCTGCATCTGCCCAGATGCGGCGGGCAATAGGGACTCCCCATAGCTGCCCAGCTGCAACCATGGCCAGCAGCTGGGCAACCCTGCAGCTACCAGCTGCCCACGGTGAAGGGATCTCACAGCAGCCCAGGGGCAGGGGGACCAGCGCTCCCACGCACCGCATTGGTGGGGGACCCGGGAGTCCCAGCAGCAGTGGGCGCTGAACCCACCTACCCCTTTTGTCAAGGATATTTTTAGTGAAAGTCTGGGACAGGTCACAGGCTGCCATGAATTTTTGTTTACTACTAGGGTTACCATACGTCCGGTTTTTCCCAGACATGTCCGGCTTTTCGGCAATCAAACCCCCGTCCGGAGGGAATTGCCAAAAAGCCGAACATGTCTGGGAAAAATACCTGCCGGGCACTTCCTCTCCCGCGGCTGCTCTGCTCCTCCCCCGACTCAGACTTTGGCTCTGTTTAAGAGCCAAGCTGCCCGAGCCAGCGCTACCGGCTTCGGGCAGCCCCCGTGCCTCCGGACCCCAAGCCGCCGGCCGGGCACTTCCCTTCCCGGGCTCCAGCTGCTCTGCTCCGGTGGCTGGGGTCCGGAGGCAAGGGGGCTGCCCGAAGCTGGAGCATTCGGGCAGCTCGGCTCAAACAGAGACGAAGAGTCGGGGGAGGAGCACAGCAGCCGGAGCCCGGGAGGGGAAGTGCCCGGCCGGGGGTGCAGGGTCCGGAGGCATGGGGGCTGCCCGAAGCCCGAGCGCTACCGGCTTCATGGTTTGCCAGGCAGCCTCCAGACCCTGCGCCCCCGGCTGGGCACTTCCTCTCCCGGGCTCCAGCTGTGCTGGGGAAGCGCCGGCCGGGGGCGCAGGGTCTGGAGGCTGCCCGGCAAACCGTGAAGCCAGTAGCGCTCGGGCACCCCTTTTCGCGTGGCTGGGAGGGAGGAGGGGGAGTTAGGGCGGGGACTTTGGGGAAGGGGCAGAGTTGGGGCGGGGCCGGGGGTGGGAAAAGGGCGGGGTCAGGGACCGTGGAGTGTCCTCTTTTTTTATTTTTTAAATATGGTAACCCTATTTACTACCCGTGACCTGTCCCTGACTTTTACTAAAAATATCTATGACAAAAACTTAGCCTTACTCATGGGGCTCAGGCTACTGGGCTATTTAATTGAGGTGTAGATGCTCAGGCGCTGGGATGCCATGAGGAGGGAGGGTCCCAGGGCACAAGGGTCTACAGCCCTGTACCCTGAGCCCTATGAGCCCGAGTCAACTGACACAGGCCAGCCACGGGTGTGGAATTGCAGTGTACCTTTGGGAACTTCCCTGTCATCACTGTGTGATACACCATGGCCATATAGAACTTCCCAGTGATAGTGGGAGTCCCCTGCCACTTACCAAAGAAGAAGCACCTTTAAATATTAGCAGTATGACTCAGCAGTTCTGGTTCCATCCAGTAGAGTTCAGTCACTGAAGTGCTTCAGTGCTTTACACACCTCAGTTTATTAAAATCTCTACATGCTTTAATAACCTTTATAACAGTTTAGTGCTACATATTAACCATTTTCTAACATAGTTTGAATCAGCCATTAAAGCCATTACCTCCCTCTAGTAATCCTTTAACAAGACAATTAATATTAGGATCTCATATTCAAAAGACTTCAGTGTTGCCTTAACTCTGTTCCCACTGACTTCAATAAAACTTTTACCATTTATTTCAATGGGTTTAGAGTTAGACCAAGACTGAGTTCTTTTGAAAATACCACCCTATGCCTATAACATCTCAGTTTGCACATACAAATTAAGCAACTGTACCTATATGTGCGCACACAAACCTGAGGAAAACTTGGTCCTAAACATATTATAACCCCTAACATTGCTGAGCATTATGGATGTTCAGTGACTGATATGTAAGCATGACTGTCTTTCTTAGCACCTATCTTAATTCCTGGTATGTCGCACTATAAATGCATGTAGTCCAGCAATTCTATAGGAGGAAACCAGTAAGAAGTGGAAGTGGGAGCAATCTTACTAGTAAAATCATCTTTCATTTCTTCCCAACACCAGAGTTGCTATAGGCTCTGTACAGTATGAAAAATCAAAAACTCAAAGAATTTTCTGGAAACCAGGCCCAAATATGTATACATTTTCTAGAGCTGATTACAATTTTTCATGTCGAAAGTTTTCCCACCAAAAACCATGATTTTGTTGAAGCCAAAGATTTTCATTGGGAAAATACCAATTCTGAGGAAATTTCAGAAATTCTGAGGAAATTTCAATGTTCTGGTGAGACATGTCAAAACAAAAATTGTTGTTGAACTGACATTTCAAAAGGAAACTCTGGCATTTTATGTCAAAATGTAGATTCAGAATGACCCTTTTTGTTCCAATCAAAGCTGTCAAAGTTTTTCATTTCAACATTTCTGATTCAAAACTTTTCAGAATTTTTCATTGTTTGAGATTTTTTAATATATCAGACTTCACTTCTGTTTCGGAATGAACTCAAATTTCAAAAATTCGTGCAGGATAAAAATTCCATGTTCCAAACAACTCCAATAGTTTTGCTTCTGAGTCAGTACTGATGTTATGAACAACTGAAGCTTTTATAAGTTATAGCCACCAGATGGCTCTGGTTATTACATAGGGGATGGAAGAGAAAGTCTCCTTTCTCTAATCCCAGCTAGGGTTACAATTTACAGAATGTGAGACTAAGTGAAATACCTTGTATGTGTCAGTGTGTGCTATTGTCAATGCTGCTGCTCCTTCTGTTGGGCAGGTTGAGCTGTGGAGGCTGACCTCTGGGAGGCAGAAGAGAAGGAGCATATCATAATACACTTACAGCCCATTCAAGAGCAATGTTGACAAGCTCCAGAGAGAATTACACACAAATTTACCTTTGCATATAAGGGGAGAAGAAGAATCCCGAAGTTTCCCAAAAATAGAAATTGCACACATAGGCCCACCCCTTATGGGGGCCTTTTCATTTACCAGACCCCTTTCACTTGAGCCCATGGTGATAGGGTGTCCACCCCACACAAGGCCCAAAAGGGTTTCAGTGGCTTGGTGGGCCGGTTGACTGCCCAGGCAACACCTGGATGAAGAGCCAGGGAGCAGGGATTAATTAGAGATAAGGCTCAGCTGGGCAGGAAAAGAAGTGGCCTGGATAAAGCCCAGGAGCTTGGAGTAGAAGGGGGCTGCTGGCAGGGGCACCAGAATAGGGTGAGCCAGGGGACCAGGGCCCCATTACTTTTAAAAGTGGGAGGACTATGCCCTCCTACTTTTTACTGGCCATAAGGGGGAGTGATGGGGAAGGGGAGATCTTGAGGGTAAGAGGTGGCATAGGGGGTGGGCCTCAGGGAAAGGGGCAGCCCAGGGGTGGGAGCTCAGGGAGAAGGGGCAGCATGGAGGGTTGGGGCACAGTTTGAATGCCAGTGCCCCCCCCCATACACACACTTTTAGGGAGCTTCTGCTTTTCCTGGATGCTGGGAAATAGGCTGCAGTTGCTCTGGAGGCCTTTTTTGCAGAGGGCACTTATACAGAGGTGAAAGTGGGCCAGTATGGCGTACCAGTAAGAAGTGGCCGCTAGTACCGGCCCATACACAGCCCATGTTAATGTTGCTGTCCCTTCCCCCACCCCCAGGGCTGCCTTTGGGAGGGAGGAGGAGAGGCAGTTGCCCTGGGGCCCGGCAATTTAAAAGGGCCCAGAGCTCCAAGCCACTGTCACTGCAGCGGCCAGAGCCCTGGGCCCTTTAAATCACTTCTGGAGCCCTGGGCGGCACTGGCCAGGCAGCGTGAAAGGGCTGGCTGGGGGAGGCTGACCCCCAGCCCCACCCCTTCTGCCCGAGGGCCCACCCCTTATGGGGGCCGGGACCCCGTACCGGTAAGTCTTTTATCTTACTTTCACCCCTGTACTTATACCTTCCCAGGCTGGACCCCAGAGTCACCACCCCTGCAGAAGGATCCAAGCCCTGCTGAGGCAGGTGCTGAAGAACTAGCAGAAAAGATGGGAGTCAAACCCTGTGATACCACTATCAGCTTCTCTGATTAGCTTCTCTTAGTCATTCCTTTCTAGCTCACCTACAGTATTGGAGGGAATAAATCACATCAGGTTCAGTAGATGATCGCTAGAAGGATGTTCTCATTATCCCCAGTCACCTGGATTATACTTCTTAACAAACCAAATTTGAAACAAGTACTTCTGAAGTGGCTCTGGAAAAAAAGAACCCTATGAAAGCAAAAAATATTGTTTTTAGGAAACCAGATATAACTTATTAGCATTGATGCTGCCAATGGAAGTTGAAAAGTAAAAGCTTTCACATTTGCTATTTTGATACTATAATTAGAGGGAAAACATTACTTTTTCCCTCTGAAGAGTACTTTTATAAGCCATGTGCAGGAATAATAGCCATGTAGAAGATAATTTACAGAATCGTTGTATAGTCACAGCCTGAAAACTATGGAAATTCTTCTCAATAACAAGGGGAAAATATATCCTACATTATCAATGCAAAAGACCTGTACATTCATCAAACATATCCCTCTTATCAACAGAGAATTGCTCCTACTTCTTGCTATGCAAGTTTGCTCCTGCCCAGTCCAGTTAGGCCCAATTCTACAGTCCTTATGAAAGTGTACTGCTAATGGGGAGAAAAGAAGGAAGGGTGGCAGGGTGTTCAGTTTAGTCTGTTTTGGTTTTTTTTCAAATGAACAGATTAGTTCAGTGTATTCCTAACAGGTACGAAAGAAGACAAGGCACTTTCTTTAAAAAACGCCTTGTTACACATGGCTAATCTAACCACTATCTTGCTATCAGTAAAGTGCTCCCATGAAATCTTAGTCCTTAGGTGCACTATCAAGAGATTATTCTGAGTACTGGATGGATAATTCCTCCTTTATCTCTAACTAGTAATGTGCAATCTTGAATGTGGTAGGGGTTTTTTTTGTTTGTTTGTTTGTTTGTTTTTTAACTGAACTCCAACAAACTTCCGAGTACAATGCCCTACAGATGGAATATTTGGCTAGGTTAAATTTTATAGGCATCTACAAGGAAATTTAAGATGTGACTGTTATATATAGGTATAGAAGAGTGTAGAATATCTGCTGGGAATGAGCAAAGAGATACAATGTCCCAACAGGACAAGCCTAATTAACTTCATTGGGACAATGTACATGGTAGGGCTGTAGGCTCACGCTACTATATAAAGTTGTATAGGAGAAACCTATTTAAGTCTACTGAATTTGGGAGTCTTTGCTCCTGGCTCAGCCAGGGGTCCCAGAGCTTCTAAGCTTTTGACATTTCTAATTTTTTTCAGAATTTCACTTTGAACTCTTGGAAATGAAACATTTTGAATTTTTTTTTTTCAAAATGAATTTTTTGTAGAAATTTCCCACAAAGGGAAATTCCCCCTTTTAGTTCCAAAATGGAACTTTTTTTTTTTTTTTTTTTTTTTTAATTTCAGATTCCCCACAGAAGGGAAATTCTAAGTTTTGACCAGCCAGTCTTCTCCTTCCAAAGTGCTTACTAAGGTAGTGACAGTTTCTGGTGCTCTGGTGGGTCAAAGGGTTTTAAGTTTAGAACTTATCCTCACTGTGTTCACAGTGACCGAATTTCTGTGTCTACCTCTTACATTTGCATGTGTTCTTACAGCACACATCTTAAGAATTTTAATTTTGATTCATGAAATAAGATGGTGGGTGGACAAGAAGTAACCTAGAGCCTTCCACACAAAACATGGATATCAAGGTAATGGACTATCATAGAATCATAGAATATCAAGGTTGGAAGGGTCCTCAGGAGGTCATCTAGTCCAACCCCCTGCTCAAAGCAGGACCAATCCCCAACTAAATCATCCCAGCCAGGGCTTTGTCAAGCCTGACCTTAAAAACCTCTAAGAAAGGAGATTCCACCACCTCCCTAAGTAACCCATTCCAGTGCTTCATCAACCTCCTAGTGAAAAAGTTTTTCTTAATATCCAACCTAAACCTCCCCCACTGCAACTTGAGACCATTACTCCTTGTTCTGTCATCTGCTACCACTGAGAACATCCTAGATCCATCCTCTTTGGAACCCCCTTTCAGGTAGTTGAAAGCAGCTATCAAATCCCCCCTCATTCTTCTCTTCTGCAGACTAAACAATCCCAGTTCCCTCAGCCTCTCCTCATAAGTCATGTGCTCCAGCCTCCAATCATTTTTGTTGCCCTCCACTGGACTCTTTCCAATTTTTCCACATCCTTCTTGTAGTTTGGTGCCCAAAACTGGACACCATACTTCAGATGAGGCCTTTTCAATGTAGAATAGAGGGGAATGATCATGTCCCTCGATCTGCTGGCAAAGCCCCTACATATACAGCCCAAAATGCCCTTAGCCTTCTTGGCAACAAGGGCATACTGTTGACCCATATCTAGCTTCTCGTCCACTGTAACTCCTAGGTCCTTTTCTGTAGAACTGCTGCCTAGCCATTCAGTCCCTAGTCTGTAGCAGTCCATGGGATTCATCAGTCCTAAGTGCAGGACTCTGCACTTGTCCTTGTTGAACCTCGTCAGATTTCTTTTGGCCCAATCCTCTAATTTATCCTCTAATTTGACTATCTGGGTAAGAATAGCCAAATCTCCCATAGAAACAGAGATGCAGTATACATTCCTAGACAGAAATTAAAAGTGGGATTTTCCAGAAGCACTTAAATGACTTAGGTGTCCAACTCCCCTTGAACATCTACCTAAAAGAGAATAACATCCAGAAGAACTAGCCAGTTTAACAGCAGAAGGAACCTTGTGCTTAACCCCCAAGCAAGTCCACAGCCATCAGTTTATCCAAGTAGCTCTAATAGTCACAGGTTCTTAGACCCACTTGCTAGAAAAGTGGCATTGCAGACCTTGGTCTGACACCCTTAACTTTCTCTGTGTAGCTTGGGTTCTGCAATGGCGGCAAATTATAGGACTGACAAGGCAAGAAGGAGTGAGATGCAGCATGCCCATCAGCGAGCTAGCAGAATGTCAGCTCTTGTAAACACATGCATGTCCCCCTGATCTTTGGAATGTCATTCAATTTCTATAGTACAGCTTTATGTGATATGTTCTTGATTATCAGTGATGGTATGATTAGATGGCTGTGCTAGTTAATAATTTATTTCCATCCACCTCAATTAGAGGTCAGTTCCTGGCAATACAGATCAAACTTCAAATGTTAAAACGTTGTGTAGTCTATTTTCTGCACTTTAAAACTGATACAGATTGGAGAGGAGGCCTCATCCGGAAGCCTCAAATTCAACCAGGTAGGACTCCATGCTACACAATGTTATGTAATGAGCAATGCTAAGGGACAGATTTTTCAATAGTATCCTCAAAAACTGAAGACATGGTTTTCATGTGCGAAAACTGTGATGTCAAAAATTGCACAGGCAACCTCTTAGATGAGAAAAAAGGCATGCAAAACAAAAGCATGCACAACACATCAGCCATGGGGAAAAATTGACTACAGGCATAATTAGAAAGGCCAGGTCAAGGCTTCTTTCGGGAGAAAACAAACAAACGAAAAAAAGCTTTTATTATAAGAGCCATAGTAGAAAAGATTTTAAGATGAATAAAGCTGGTATAATTTTTACCTGTGAGAAAATCAAGATCAGATTTTATTGTATGAATATTCTTGAACTGCACAGGTAAATTGTGAGGGTGGAAAAATACAGCATGTTCTATCATTAAAAGACCACTAGTCCTCAGAGCAACAGTGAATGTCTACGTGGAGACATGGGGCGGGGGAGGGCCCAGAAGGGTCCTATGCTCCTCCCCAAACACCAGGGGGCAAGGGACCAGCAACTGCCAGAGCCAGAAGGGAAGAGGCAGGGCCAAAGCCTCTCCTCTTCCGGCCACGCTGCCCGGTGCAGCGCAGTGGCTGCACTCTCCCAGGCAGCCTCCAGCCACGCTGCCTGTGAGGGGACACTGCCCGGTGCAGTGCAGCGGGACAGAGCCCCCCACACCCCACCAGGTAACGTGGGATGGGGAGGGGATGGGGGCCCCAGGCTCAGGGCGGGTAGGAGTCATGTGGGGAGGACACGTGCCTCCCCTTAACTGGTGCCCCCCCCTTGTGTCCCTCCTACATGTTGCTGAACATCACAAATACAGGTCCTCTGGCAGATCTTCTCATTTATCTGCCAGATCTTCAGAGGCAGATTAAAGCAGCATCCTTGGGATTCAGATCCCCAGGAAGAGAGATCAGCATAGAGAAATGAGGTAGAGCCAAAGCAACAAGTTGTAATGGAGAGTACAGAATACAGATGATAACTGCCCATGTGGCAAGATGGACTTGAGCTGGCTAGTCAACCTGACCTGGGAGAAAGATGAAAGACCCATGAATGGAAGAAAGACAATAGCCCAACTGTGGGATAAGTGTGTGGAGGAAGATTTACCCAGGAGTGGGAGCTGCTGGGTGGAAGAGACTATCTGGGTAGCACAGAAGTTTTGGTGAATCCAGGACTCCTTTTAATTAGCACCTGCAAGTCTCCAGAAGTATTTTCTTTAAATTTTCGGAAGAATTGTGGGAATAAGCTGGATGGAGAAACCCTTCCTGGCTCACCACTACTCAGAGTCCTTTTGTCAGTAGGAATAGTTTAAGGTGGTACTTTACAGAGTGAGCGGTGATTAATAATAATGAGGTAGGGCAGTCAAGCAGTAATAATGTATTTAAGCAAACACTGAACAATGACATGATCTTTATCATGCTCAGCTCAGTATTTCCTGAAACAGATTTTTTCCAGTGGCTACTTGGGAAAGAGAAGTTTTGAAAGGGGATTGAGGCAAATTCAGTAGGGTAACCCTCAAGCAATTCTGTCGAGTGCTCAGTGATCTGAGTTGAAAGTGAAATCCTGTTAGATGTAGCTCAAGTTACAGCCTCATGTGATATCAATATTTAGGTCCTCCAAAGATATCAGCAAGTCCTTACAGCAAGAAAAGGGAAAGGAGAACCTGACAGATATCGCTGATGTGAAAAAAATAAGTATAATAAAATCTTTTAAAAGTGTAGGAGGCCATCTTTATCCAGCACAAAGAAGCAAATCAAACTTTTTGTTGTTGTTTTAGCTTCACAGTTCACTTCCCTGAGAGCACTGTGAAATCAGCGAGCAGCTTTTCACAAACAAAGCAGGGTGTAACCAAGATGTCGGTTGCCTCTCCCAGAATGCTTCGAAGAAATGTTAATAGTATGCCTATTTGCTGGACTTCATATGCTTCCAAATAATGAACATAAGAACATAATAAGAACATAAGAAAGACCGTACCGGGTCAGACCAAAGGTCCATCTAGCCCAGTATCCTGTCTACCGACAGTGGCCAATGCCAGGTGCCCCAGAGGGAGTGAACCTAACAGGCAATGATCAAGTGATCTCTCTCCTGCCATCCATCTCCATCCTCTGACAGACAGAGGCTAGGGACACCATTCCTTACCCATCCTGGCTAATAGCCATTAATGGACTTAACCACCATGAATTTATCCAGTTCTCTTTTAAACTCTGTTATAGTCCTAGCCTTCACAACCTTCTCAGGTAAGGAGTTCCACAAGTTGACTGTGCGCTGCGTGAAGAACAACTTCCTTTTATTTGTTTTAAACCTGCTGCCTATTAATTTCATTTGATGACCCCTAGTTCTTGTATTTTGGGAATAAGCAAATAACTTTTCCTTATCCACTTTCTCCACATCACTCATGATTTTATATACCTCTATCATATCCCCCCTTAGTCTCCTCTTTTCCAATGCAAACTAAAGGTCTCTTTCCACTGTTCCCATGGAACATTTTCAATTTTGCTAGTTGCTGACAATAGAGGAGCATAGACAGCCAATTTTCTACAGCTGTAAAGTGTTATGAGTGCTAGGTATTATGTTGGACTTGAATTTAAGGTTGCAGAAGAAGCATTGCACAGGGTTTCTATTTTATTGGATTGAATAGAAAAAAATACATTATTCAGAAGTTGCATGAGGCCAGTGGCAATATACTCACCTATAAAAACCATGAAGAAAATAAAGTTAATAATTATATTAACTATCAATAAACTGCTGTGAACTATAATCGGACACGAAGCATCTATAAACTTAACCTATAGCATCTGATATATATAAAGACTGATAATTTTGGAGGTCAAAGGAAAATTCCAGTATAATAAAAAAGATAATTAGTATATCTGCTTGTAAAAGAAAAGTAATTCATCACTGAGGCTTGATTATGTCTTGTAGACACAGCACATAGTAAGTCTCTAATCCCAGTGCTCCAGGCAGCACAACAGAGCCAACATGGGAGAAAGTGATCTCCATCTGCTAAAACCCAGTAGATTACTTCCCTCCCCACCCCACCCCCAAGCAAACAGGACAGGCAGGGAAGGAATTGTCACTCTCCAAGTCACACTTCCTTTCCACGGTTGCACACTGCACCATACTCAGGGCGAAACGTAGTCTTAATTTTGCCCTTAATTCAAAAGGGATGCAGTGCTCAGTGCTGGAAATGATGTTTAATGTCTGATATTTTAACCATCAAAATGATCTTTTATTTTTCTACCAAATAAAATTGCCTGCTTTTTTTGTGTGTGCAAAGTTTGCCTTTTGCAAATTTGTTTTGGAACTTTTCCATAAGCGCTATGTAATGTTAACCTGCATTTAGACATTACTACAGAGACTTAAATGTTGTTGTTAAGGTTCCCCCGCCCCTTATATATATAGGATTATGCAATTTTGCTCTATACTTTGTATTTCTTTTACTCAGAGTGTTTCACATTTTATTTTTTAAGGTAGAAGAAGGGACATGTTAGTTGTGCTACTTTATTTTGCTTCTCTTGTATGTTAGCTGAATAAATACCACTGAAACTGGCTGGAGTGAAAAGCCATTCTAAATTATCTGATATAACAGTCCAAATAATTATTTTAGTTGATTTTGAAGTTGCACTTTTAATGAAAATTTACCTTCTGTCTTGCAATCTGCAAAGATAGAGAAGCTCGAACTATTTCAATGACATCTGGCACTGTTATAATTCTATGTGTAGGGAGCAATCACTCAATCATACAGTGTATCAGCCAAAGTCCAATCTAGCAAGTCCTGGAGCTAAACCCAGTCAGCTGGCACTATTCACCTGAGCAGTAGAGTAACTTCAGTGAATTGCCACTTTTCACCACCATTGTAATGTCACATGTAACGTGAACACAATAACTATTATATCTTTTAAGACAGAGTAGTCAAGCATTTCATAGTTTGACAAGATGGGGAGAAAAGAGAGGTCACTCGAATATCCAAAAACTTGACCTTGAAGAGATCACATGATGAGCTGAGCTTTAGCCAGCCACATCATCCTGTAAAGATAAGACAGATCATAAATTCCCTTTTTAAAGCCGAGCTGCATCTCAGGTTGACTAGAAGCTGCCTCAAGGAACTCCCACTTCAGTCAGAAAAATGGCATTCGATGGCAACTGGAAGGTAGACAGAAGTGAAAACTATGAAAAATTCATGGAGCAGATGGGTAAGCTTTACTTTTCCAGTGCCTCATTTTTGTCTAAGAGCAATCACTGAATGCTAGTGTTGCCCTTGGTCTTCCTCCTGTTAACTGCCTTTCTGCTATCCTGCCCACCTGCTGACTACCTCATATTTTCTTCCAGAATAATCTTTTTTTTCCACCGTAGAAAGAGACAGCATCAAGACACTGGGGCAGATTCTGATCTCTGGAGTAACTCTCTTAATGCCAGTGGAACTATCCTGATTTACACTGGCATAACTAAAAAAAAATTTCCCACTTCATTAAAGTTTTTTTCTCATTATGGAAAAGTCCTATAGAATTTAAAAGAATGATAATCTTCCTTTATAATTCTATAGCAAGAATATGATTTTCTATTACATTTTATAAGTTGGTTTAAAACCACATAGAAAGATTGTTCTTCTCTCTTAATATTCAGGTTTTAGACTAATTTCTAGAGAACCTATTTATTTCCTATAGACTGCATTTGGTTCCATCCCTATTAAATTCTATAGCACTTTTCCATAAAGTTCAGAAAGAGAGCAAGGTAGATTACTGCAGAAATATTCCTTGAAATGTAAATTTCCGCAGGCAACATACCGACTGGTAAAGACCTGTAATTTAGGTGCCTAAAACTGGGCACCCCATCTTAGAAGCTGCTTTTGAGAATATCCCCTATTATGCCTGATGGGCTTCAATGTCTGGAAGGGTGAAGAGGAATTTTCATGTGCAGTTTTAGAAATAGGGAAGACAATATATAGCTAAGCAATCATTTATGTCTTGTGATATTTAATTAATTTCTGATTTGTTTACTTGCTCAAGGCGGGGGGTGGGAGGGAGGGAGAGATTGGGAATTCCCTGCTTTTTTGGCCATAGGATTAAATCATCAATGGGGAAAATCACATTGAAATGAGTTTGGTTCAGTCAAAGTGCACTCACAAACACAAGTCACCATACTGAAAAATTAAGAACCTGGAGCTAAAACAGAAAAAGAAAAATAGAGATTAAGTTCTGCAGGCATGACCAGTCCAAGAAAGGCTGATTCACCACTGCCTTGCACCCTGTGTAGTCATTTAAACCTCAGCAAAGTGGGTGGGAAATGCAATCATTCTCTTTGGCAGTGTCTTGCACTAACTTTGCACAGGTCAAAATGGCTACACTCAGGCCTTGGCTACACTTACCCGCTAGTTCGACAGCTGGAAATCGAACTTCTGGGTTCGACTTATCGCGTCTAGTCTGGACGCGATAAGTCGAACCCGGAAGTGCTCGCCGTCGACTGCGGTACTCCAGCTCGCCGAGAGGAGTACCGCGGAGTCGACGGGGGAGCCTGCCTGCCGCGTGTGGACCAAGGTAAGTTCGAACTAATTCGAACTAAGGTACTTCGAACTTCAGCTACGTTATTCACGTAGCTGAAGTTGCGTACCTTAGTTCGAATTAGGGGGGTAGTGTAGACCTGGCCAAAGTGAAAGATGAAGGTGAAGAACCTGGACCAGAGAGCTCCAGTAAGGCCCATAATTTATTAAATTCACTTGCCCAAAAAAGGTCATTGGAAACAGGACTAGCTCCAGGGTTTTTGCTGCCGCAAGCGGCGGAAAAAAAAAAAAAAAAAAAGGCCGCGATCGCAATTGCGATCGGCGGCAGCTCCACCTCACCGCTTTCTTCTTCAGCGGGAATTCGGTGGCAGGTGCTTCCCTCCAAGAGGGACCTGGCGCCGAATTGCCGCGGAACCGCCCAACGTGCCACCCCTTCCCCTTGGCCACCCCAAGCACCTGCTTGCTGGGCTGGTGCTTGGAGCCAGCCCTGACTGGAAAATATACAAATCTGATGCTGCAATATAAGTTGCTTGATGTCCATTTGTTTTTCTAGGTATTAATGTAATGAAAAGAAAGCTAGGAGCCCACGACAACCTGAAAATCACTATTCAGCAGGAGGGAAACAAATTCACTGTCAAGGAATCAAGTACTTTCCGCACCATAGAAATAATATTCATGCTGGGAGTCAATTTTGAATACAGCCTGGCTGATGGAACTGAGCTCAGTGTGAGAAATCCACTTTTATATGATAAGCCTGTATTTAATAAAGTTATTGCTGGGATGTTTTATTCATCTTTCTAATTTTATTTTAAATTTGACTCTGTCTAGGGAACGTGAACCCATGTAGCAGAGAGCAGAATCTGTCTCTCTAGGCATAAGGCCAGAGCAATGAAACATTTATTCACTTGCTCTATGTAAAAATCAAATCCTTCACAACGAACAAGGATATCAATGTGATGTGAGCTAACAGGAGTGTATTACACCTTTCCTTTAGCAACTGCACTTGTTTCATGTTTGCTTGAGCAATGTCCAAGTGTTGACATTACTGTAGGAAATACAATGTGGCATGGTCCTGGCTACCTGAGAGACAATCTCCCGCCACATGAACCACGATGGCAACTGAAATCAGTTAGAGGGCTTGACCAAAGAGGCTCTCGGTGAAATGCTGGTACCACTGAAGTCAAGGAGAGTTTTGTCATTGACTGTAATTGAACCAGGATTTCATCCTCTAGCTTTAAACATGATAGGGTTGTAGGCAGAGCCTTCTTACAAGGCCCCTAATTCTGCAATTCATTGCCTGAGCTGGTCTGGTGAAACAAGGGTCTTGTGGCTCTTTGAGTGCAATGAAACACCCACTGTCTCTCTCAGACATTTGTCTGAGAAGTAGGAAGGGTCAGAGTCCACAGTAGGGTGTGATAGAGAATGAAATGGAACTGATTATTTGTGAGGGACTATTCTTTCTATGTCAAAGAAAGAGGTAGATTAATGTATTCATTTAATTATGTGTATGAGCTGTGTGGGAAGGAGAACTGTATTTACACAATAAATATTATATTATTTATATTACTGTAGGAGCTAGGAGACTTAGTCCTGGACCAGGGCCCCATTGTGCTAGAGGCTATACAAACGCAGAACAAAAAGATGTTCCCTGCCCCAAGAAGCTTACATTCTAACTATAATACAAGAGACAACAGATGGTTACAGAGAAGTGGGGGTATACAAGAAAACAATGAGACAATATTGGTCTGCATGATAGGCAGTGGTCTGAGCACACTAGCAGCCTGACTGTTGTCAAGCTTTATCTATACATCATAGAAAAACTATTTTGAGCAGGGATTTGAAGGTGGATAACGAAGCAACTTTGTGGTAGTTTATGGAGAGCAAGTCCCAAGCATGTGGGATAGTCTGGGAGAAAGCATGCAAGTGTTTGTCTGGAAATTTAACAAGTGGGCAGTGGAGGCTGGCATCATGGGCTGATCAAAGGTGAGCACAGACAGCTCAATAGTGAATAAGAGATGATATATAGGCTGGATATTGACTGTGAAGGGCCTTGAAAGTGAAGATAAGCAGCTATATTTGATATAAAGGAGATGGGGGAGTCAGTGGAGGGATGCAAAGAGAGGGGTGACATGGTCAAAGTGACAAGCTAAAAGAATGCTTATATATATATGTATGTATGTGTTTATATAATCAAAACTAGAAGTGCTTTGGTTGTTGTGGAGGGGGTAAAACTCCTTTACTGTACCTGCCATTTTGCAAAAACCTGATATTCAATTGCTTTACCTCTTTGGTGCTCTTTTAACAGCCAGAGAATAAATATACAATATCAACATTGTCGTGAATTCCTTGGATTTTTTTATTTTTACACTGTAGGGTACTTGGAACCTGGAAGGAAATAAGCTTGTGGGAAAATTCAACCGGAAAGATAACGGGAAAGAGCTCAAAGCATTCAGAGAAATCGTAGGAGATGAATTAATTCAGGTGAGTTAAGTCAATTTTTTTCCTTTATGCACAGCATCAAACTATAAAGAACTGAGCCCTCTCTTAAAGCTGCTTGAAACTGGGATGTATCATTAATTTATTTTTTTTAAATCCTATTTTTATTCAAAATTTGAAATTTTGAAATTCAAAAAACCATTGAATTTCAAATATTGAACTTTTTTGACTTACTCTAATCTTTCTATTTTCCTACCCACTTGCATTCATTTCAATTATCTGAGTGCAGCCTGAGCTAACGCTAAAGGAGCCCACTACTGAGTTCATGCTCATTCTGACCAAAGGTCCTGAATCTGTTAGTTTCTAATAAGGCCATTCTCACATTAGGATCTGAGTTCCTCACAACCGGTAATGAATATGTCTTCACATGCCCCTGTGAGTAGAAAAGGCATATAGTCCCCATATTTTAGAGGTAGTTATATTAAATGACATCCCAAATCACACAAGATGCCTATTGCAGAGCTGCACATTGAAATCTGATACCTTGAGATCCACTCGTGTCATAACCACAAAACTTCCATCCTCCCTTAATGAGCCAGTCTTAATCTTCAAGGGTTTGTACACACTTGAAACACTACAGCAGCACAGCTGCAGTGTTGAAGCTGTGCCACTGTAACGTGTCAGTGCAGATGTTACTTACCCCAACGGGATGGGTAGGGGCGGTGAGTTATATAGGCTTCTGGTGCCTGTGCTCCAGCAAATTCAGGGCCCAGGGGCCCAGCTCCACCAATGTTTGGGGCTGGGTCTCTCCCCTGGCCCCACCTGCTGCCCCGTGCGCTTCCCCCAGACCCACCTACTGCCCCCACGTGCCTCCCCCGGAGCATCCCTGCCTGCGCCCTGGGCAGCTGCCCTGCCGCTTCATGCTGTGCTCCCTCGCCGGCCGCTGACGGCTACAAAATGGAGCAGCACTGGCAGCAGGCTGAGGTGCAGCACAGCCACCATCTGCAGAGGGAGGAGAGGAGGAGACACACACGTGATGGCAGCCCTCCCCTTCCCCCCCGGCACTCACCACAGGGGAGGCAAGGGGGCTTCCTGGAGGTGAGAGGGGTTCGACCCCTAGGAGCATGTCCAGTGAAAGTGACGGGTGAGTGTGCTGCCATGGGGGAGAGGCCTGGGGGGATTGTGGAGTCCTCCTCTTGGGCCGCAGCCCCGGGACAGCCTGCCTGCACCCCAAACTCCTCATCCCCAGCCCTACCCCACCCCAGAACCTTCACCCCCTCACACTCCAACCCTCTTCCCCAGCCCTGAGCCCCCTCCTGCACCCTGAGCCCCCTTCTACACCCGTCATCCCCAGCCCTCACCCCTGTATCCCAACCCTCTGCCCTAGCCCTGAGCCCCTCCCACACACCAAACCCCAGAGCTCTCACCCCCATCCAGAGCCCTCATCCCCCCACATTGTGCAATATAGGGAAATTGTTAAACACTTACTGTTTCCAGTCCATTTTAACATTATTTTAAAAAATATATATCAGCTTACAAGGCAGGTGTGTGTGTGTGTGTGGGGGGGGGGGGGTGCGACTTGGACCAGTTCGGGCACCACCAAAAATTATACAAACCTGCCACCCCTGAGGAGGGGTTCTCCTGTCAGTGTAGGTAATCTACCTCTCTGAGGGCTTGTCTACATTACCCGCTGGATCAACGGGCAGTGATCGATCCAGCGGGGGTTGATTTATCGCGTCTAGTCTAGACGTGATAAATTGACTGCTGAGTGCTCTTCCATCGACTCTGGTACTCCACTGGAGCGAGAGGCATAGGCAGAGTCGACGGGGGAGCATCAGCCGTCGACTTACTGCAGTGAAGACACCGTAAGTAGGTCTAAGTACATCGACTTCAGCTACGTTATTCACGTAGCTGAAGTTGCATAATTTAGACCAATCCCCTACTGTAGACCTTAGAGGCAGTAGCTAGGTTGATGGAAGAATTCTTCTGTCGATCTCGCACTGTCTACGGTGGGAGTTAAATTAGCTTACCTATGTTGCTCAGGGCTGTGGAGCTTTCACACCCCTAAGCAATATAGCTGGGGTAAGCTAACTTTTTAGTGTAGACCAGGCCTAAGTAAGGGAGTGCAGATCTAGGTCTGAAGATTTTAAAAATCCACAGTCCGGAACTATAGTCTTTCTCTTTGATTTTGATGGAACTACTCATATGAGTGAGGGTTACTGATGTAGTGGTAGCTGGACTGAGCCCTTAGGTTGTAAACCTGTGATGGATAATAAATACTCTCTTGATGGGAACTGTAAAATAAATCTCAATGGAAATAGTCAGTGATGAAAGCCTTTTCCTCTTCATTAATCTCTTTCAGACTTACATATATGAAGGAGTTGAAGCCAAGAGAATCTTTAAAAGGGTTTAAACCTCAAGCCCAGAAAGAAATCTGATGGGAGAAGAATCATGTTGCATATGGCAACTGTTTCCCTTTCCCGACAAGCACCAAGTTACTGATTGATCAGTCTTGATTTAAACACAGGCCAACATTTTGCATTTCCAGTCCTTCCAATATTACATATTTGTATTATACATCAATAACTGTTTTGATATATGGAATTGTTAAGGGCTGTGAAAACTTTTTACATTTTGTAAATGAAAATAAATACTGTTTCTGCACTGATTTTTCAAGTGGCATTTTGCTTTTATCACCATAAAAGGTGTTTGTTGTTGTAATGTTTCTCCATGTATTGTATATTGAATCATATTGGTTGTATATTTTAAACAAACAAAAAACAAATAACCTCCCCCTCAAAAAAACAAATCCCCAAGATCCTGCAGCCCTTCCATGTACATAACTCCTGGAAGTTTGTGTGTCTGTAGCTGTAAAGATTGTGACTCTGATAATATAGTTCATCTCCTAGAAAGATCAATCCAACTCCTGCTGGTATCAATGGGAGTTGGATCAGGCCCTTACTGTACATTTATTGGTATGTTTTTTCAATGAAGTCATCCAATAACAAAGGATCTCTAGGGCAGAAAATCCAATAATCAATTTTAAATTAATAGAGATATATGTAGCCCATGCCCTTATCTAGTTTCTTTTCTAATATTTTTACTTTAACATTTTGGAGCAGGTTGTAGATACCATAGCTGTAATCTAATCCAACTACCTATTATTTGATGTGATCTGTGTATTGGGCCAATTCAAAAGAAATTTGACCTTCTGTGTTTTTCCTTCTATATTCACTAGCCTTTTCCATAGTGATTTTTTCCAATGGGATTGTCATGAAACTTTGCTAAATAAGATAAGAGAGTACAACCAAAGTCTCTTTCCAACACAGCACAGGAAATGGAGATGCATTCAGTGATATTAACAAACTCAGAGAACTGGTAGGTAAGATCCCATGGGAAGAAAAGGTAAGGGAAAAAGTAGTTCAGGAGACGTGGCAGTTTCTCAGAGATAATATTAAAGCCACAACAGCAAACTATCTTGATTTAAAAGAAAAATAGGAAGAATCGTGAGAGCTGTTTAGTAACCTGAAAAACCAAAAAGGAATGCTACAAAAAGTGAAAACATGGATGAATTGCTAAGGATAAATACAAAAGAGTAGCATACAAATGTGGGGACAAAATCAGAAAAGCTAAGACACAAAATGAGCTACACCTTGGGACGTAAGAGGCAATAAGAAACAGATCTATAAATGCGTTGAGGCCTCACCTGGAGTAGTGCATCCAGATAAAGAAAGAGAGGCCAGAGGAGAACAACAAAAATGATAAAAGGTTTTAAAAATCTGACCTACAAATAAAGGTTACAAAAACTGGACATGTTAATTTAGTTTTAAGAAAAGAAGACTTAGGGGGACCTGATAGTTTTCAAATATGGTAAAGGCCGTTATAAAGAGAATGGCGATCAATTATTCCCTGTGTCCACCGAAGGTAGGATAAGAAGTAATGGGGCTTAATCTGCAGCAAGAGAGATTTAGGTTGGATATTAGGAAAAACTTTCTAACTATAAGGCTTGTTAAGCATGGAATAGACTTCCAAGAGAGGTTGTGGAATCCCCATCATTGGAGGTTTTTAAGAACAGGCTAGACAAACACCTGCCAGGCTGGTCTAAGTTTACTTGGTCCTGCCTCAGCGGAGGAGGCTAGACTAGATGATCTCTCAAGGTCCCTTCCAACCCTACATTTCTGTGATTCTATTACATGCATGCCAGATATTGCAGTGGCAAGTATGGAGGAGGTGGCCAAATAGCCCATTTTTCAAAAGAGATTCATATTTAGTGGTCCTGATATTTGGAAACACTCCCACCTGAATATGATTATTATTTGAGCTGACTTTCTACCTCCCCGCTGCAGGACTGGACTCCCTTTGTTTACCTTATATTGACTTCTGGAGGAAAGGGGTGGGGTGGGGCTGGGGAGTAAGACACAATGGTCCCCACTGCAAAACCTAGAGGTTAGCTCTATGTCCTGCTGCAGAAGAACTCAGTGAAAGGGAGGCTGTCCCCATTCAGGCAATGCTTGAACCGAGTGTCTGGGGAGAGCAGCCATACCGGACTGGCTCCCTAAAGAATCAGGATAGGGGAAACATGTCCACTGGTTGATCCCTAGAGAAGTTTATAGGAGAAGGTTGTATCCTGGCACAAGTCATCTTTTTCTTCCCCTGGGCTGTCTAGGAATCAGATATCCAAGCAGCCTTGGGAAACTGACGCACCAGAAATCATCTTCCTTACCCTCCAAGAGCCCTAAGGAATTAGATCGGACTGAAGATAACCTTTGCCTTCCTCAGCCTGAGGCCCGTGGAGGGGAGAGCTGGGATATGTCCTCTCCTCCAGCAGGACTTGGAGGAAAGGGATTGAGGTTTCTGCCATCCAAGCTGTAAAGCTAGCTGTACTGCTTAACTCTTCTAGCTCAGGTCTGTCAGCACTTCTGGCAGCAGCAGATGTGGGATGGCTGGTTAAATGCTCAAAGAACATGAATATTGATAAATAGGGCAACTATCTGCGATGTTTATAGATTCTTAGATTTTAAGGCCAGAAGAGTATACTATGATCATCCAATCTGGCCTTCTGTATAACACAGCCATAGCATTTAACCTAGTAATTCCTGCAGTGGAGAAATTATTCTTCTCCGCTATTTAAGTAAACACTAACTTGTGGTTGAGATAGAGCACTTCTTTCAGAAAGACATCCAAAATCCACAAAAAGATTCCAAGTCGTTATGAATTTACCATAGCCTTTGACAAGCAGTTCCAATAGTTGTCCTCTCATTGTTAAAAAGTTGCATCTAACTTCCAATTTGAATTTTTCTAATTTCAGCTTCCATCTATTGGATCTTGTTATGCCTCTGTTTGGTATATTAAAAGCCCCCTAGTGGCAGATATCTATCTTCTCCCTGTGTAGGTGTTTATATATCATGATCAAGACTTCTCTTAACTTTTTCTCTTTAATAACACATTTATTGAAGGCACTCTTCAAATCATTCTTGTAGCCCTTCTCTGAATCCTCTCAAATTTTTCTACATCTTTCTTAAAGTGTTGACACCTGAACTGGACTTGGTATTCCAGTATTTCAGTCTAACCAATGCAATATACAAATGCACATTCAAATGTAAGTAAAAGAATTCCCTAATTCTGTTTGATATTCCCCTGTTTACACATTTAAAGATCGCATTAGTCTTTCTCGACACAACATTACCCCAAGAGTTAATGTTCAAAATTACATACAAAATTACTAAAGATAGTTAAGTCCCAGGCAGACTGCAAAGAGCTACAAAAAGATCTCTCAAAACTGGGTGACGGGGCAACACAATGGCAGATGAAATTTAATGTTGATAAATGCACATTGGAAAGCATAATCCCAACTATACATATAAAATGATGGTGTCTAAATTAGCTGTTACCACTCAAGGAAGAGATCTTGGCGTCATTATGGATAGTTCTCTGAAAACATCCACTCAAAGTGCAGCGGCAGTCAAAAAAGTGAACAGAATGCTGGGAATAATTAAGAAAGGGATAGATAATAGGACAGAAAATATCATGGTGCCTCTATATAAATCCATGGTATGCTTACATCTTGAATACCGTGTGCAGATGTGGTTGCCTCATCTCAAAAAAGATATATTGGAATTGGCAACAAAAATGATTAGGGGTATGGAACGGCTTCCGTATGAGGAGAGATTAATAAGTCTGGGACTCTTCAGCTTGGAAAAGAGATGGCTAAGGGGAGATATGATTGAGGTCTATAAAATCATGACTGGTGTGAAGAAAGTAAATAAGGAAGTGTTGTTTACTCTTCTCCAAACACAAGAACTAGGGGTCACGAAATGAAATTAATAGGCGTCAGGTTTAAAACAAACACAAGGAAGTATTTCTTCACACAACACACTGTCAACCTGTGGAACTCCTTGCCATAGGATGTTGTGAAGGCCAAGACCATAACAGGGTTAAAAAAAGAACAAGATAAATTCATGGAGGATAGGTCCATCAATGGCTATTAGCCAGGATGGGCAGGAATGGTGTCCCTAGCCTCTGTTTGCCAGAAGCTGGGATTGAGCGACAGGGGATGGATCACTTGATGATTACTTGTTCCAGTCGTTCCCTCTGAAGCACCTGGCATTAGCCACTGTCGGAAGATAGGATACTGGGCTAGATGGACCTTTGGTCTGACCCAATAGGGCCAGTCTTATGTTCAGTTGATCATCTACAAGGATCCCTAAGACTTTTTCAGAGTCACTGCTTTGGAAGATTAAGTCACCCATCTCATAACTCACCACTCTTTGTTCCTATTCGTGGGATCTTGCATTTGTATTAAAACACACTTATCTGGTTTGTTCCCAGTTTATCAAAAGATCAAGATTTCTCTGTGTCAGTGACCTGTCTTCAACATTATCTCCCGCCTCACCAATCTTTATGTTGTGCAAACTTTAGCAGTAATGATTTTATGATTTTTTTCCTAGATCACTGATAAAAATATGGAATTTGATTCATTCATCTCTTTAAAAAGAGCTAAAAGGTGAATTCAGACTAAACTGGCCCTGGATCCACAAACCTTTACCACTTACCATGGTAGCCACCCAGGTGTGCTATTCATGCTTGAGTTGCTTGCCTCATAGCCATTCCAACCCTGGCCCACTTCCCTTGGTTCATATCATTTCCTTAGGGTTCTGGTGAACACCTTGGACTCTAGATGCATCTACTCCCTGGATATTGTATTGGCAGCAGATGGCTAGCCAGCACTCTGCCGTGTATTATACCGCTTTCAGCTTCTAATCTCTAGGCGCCTCCAAATCCCAAGGCTCCTCCATGAATCTTTTCCAGAAAGGATACATTTAAATAACCTATGGTGATATTAATGGCTTTGGAGCAGCTATTACACAGTAATTATTCTGGCTATTTCTTTCTTAATCTTCCTGTACTTTCTTCCTTCTGGGCATTTAAAATTTTTTCATTAGGTGAATTTTTTTGGCAGTTTCTGTAACTTCATCTACCAGAGCTATTATTTTCCACAGAGTCTAAGAGCTCCATCTACTGGTTAGATGTGATCATGAAACACTTTTAAAAACAGTTTGATTCAGTAACTAATATTCCAGTTGAATGTGCCATAAAGAATAGGACACACAATCCTACATTAAGGATTAGCTAAATTTCTTTTAATATACTTATGTCTATCAATTTATTTCATTATATATATATATATATATATATATATATCAGGGCAGCCTGCCCCTTTAAGGACCTGTGGAAACCAGTGAGCAGCAAGCCCAGGCCTAAGGAGAACCCCAGCAGGCAGGTGTCGGAAATCAGCTGATCCAGCTAGGCAGTAGCTAGTGATTGGCTCTGATTCCCAGCTGGAAGATATAAATAAGGCCCCAGCTCCTCAAGAGAGAGTGGGAAAGAAAACTTTTCTGAGAAGTAACAGAGGATTAGTCTGCCATGAGGCTAAAGAAGAACTGTAAAACTTAATGACAGGTTTCAGAGTAGCAGCCGTGTTAGTCTGTATCCGCAAAAAGAACAGGAGTACTTGTGGCACCTTAGAGACTAACAAATTTATTAGAGCATAAGCTTTCGTGGGCTACAGCCCACTTCTTCGGATGCATATATTTATTCCACTCTATATGCATCCGAAGAAGTGGGCTGTAGTCCACGAAAGCTTATGCTCTAATAAATTTGTTAGTCTCTAAGGTGCCACAAGTACTCCTGTTCTTTTTGTAAAACTTAAGCAACTAGGAAGTGAAGGACCCTGCAGTATCAGTCCAGGTCAGGGCTACCACTTTCGTTACTTTTTCATATTTCTTACATTTGTGTGGCAGAGGAATAAAAGAGCCTCTGTTGGGCTTGGCTGACTGTTTTGTCATCAGACAATAACATATTTTTGGAGCTAGCATACATTATGAAGATGGCAATGTTAACTTAAATGGGACTAATCACATGAATAAAGATGTGTAAAACTGGATACTGAATGTATGTAGAAGTAAACAACATTCATTCCTGGTTTAAATCCAACTACAAGACCAAAACTGAATGTGATGGAACTCCGTACACACACTGGTGAAAGATAATGGCCTTTAAAGAAAAAAAGGGGGAGAACTAAAGCCCTGACCCTGCAATGAGCTTCAGGTGAGTAGATTGACCCCTGTGCCTATTAACTTCAATAGGGTTCCATGCAGGTATGAGGGCCTACCTACCAATTTCAGGATTGGAATCCTAATTACAAAAAAACATGTTGCAGAGTTGAATCTGTGATGCATGGCATGCTGTCAATATCACTACTATACTGTAAAGGACAGAACTAATGAGCAGGCTTCCAAATTTTCAAGGATTCAAACTAAATGTTTTTGAGCCCATGAACACTCTCTTCATTGACTAAGAGAGAACCATTGAGTCTCGTGATATGCCTTTTCCTTTTCCCTTGAATTGAGCATGCTACCTCTGCAACCCTAGGCCTTTCTGGCTAAGGAAGTGGGAGAAAAGCAATAAACTCCAACCCATGTAGTCTACTGATCTAGAAACCCAAGGTAGGTGAGGTAATATCATTTATTGGACCAACTGCTGTTTGTGAAAGAGACTACCTACTAGGCTACACAGAGCTCTCCTACTGATCTAGATATTTGTACCACACCCAGCACTGTAACATAAGTATCTGCTACATGGCAGTACAGAACATTACCACTAGGCTACAGGACCTGTTTTAACTTGTTTGTTTGAAATGTGTTTCTGCAAGTGTTGTCACGTGAAGGTGTGATTGCTAGGGACACTACTTTATTGCTGCTGAATACCAGAGAAAGGAAACTGTGTATCATTGGATTTATACATGAAATCCTCAGGTAAGTGATACAGAATATGAGGTGGTATTATAAATACTCACTGGAGACTATGTAACAAATCTAGTAGAACAGTCAGATAAACATGCTTATCAGCTGGATATCTGTGGTATCAAATAAAAACCCCACATCCTTCAGCTTCAAAAACCCAAATCTCTAGCAGTTGAGCTAAATGAGACTCCCCATTAGCACAGAAAGGCATTTCTGCCCTCTGTGAGCCCAGGACAACCTGATCACACACTTAAGCCAGTACATGACAATGGCAGTTCTCCCCGTTTCCATAATTTCAATAGAATAAGTATCACCTGTTGTGCTACGAAACTTTATTTCCTTCTGGCATGCTATGCAGAATAAAGCAGAGAGTCATAATTTCAGAACCTATTCAGAAAATGATTTACCTCAGGAAAGGTGTTATCTACAACTAGATTATTTATGTAGATCTACAGATTAATTTTTGAGTTACACTTATGTTGATGTTGCAGTTTGTTTGTCTAAAACAGTGGTCTCCAAACTTCTTTGATCACACATCCCTATCAGTAAAAAATGTTTGAGCACGCACCCCCTGCTGCGCCAGCTCTATCATTTTTGCCAAAGCAAAAAAAAAAAAGAAAGAAAGAAAAAGCCGCTCAGACTCCTGCCTGACGAAGAAAAAAAAAAAGCACTCCTCCTGCCGCGCACTCCCAAGGATCCTCTTGCGCACCCCACTTTGGAGATCACTGGTCTAGAACACATTCCATTTAATTAAGACATAATAAAATTCCAGTTAAGTAAGGCCATGTCTACACTTACAAGCTTACAGTGGGACATCTGTAGGAGAGCTCATGTAGCCGTGTTATGCTGACAGGAGAGAGCTCTCATGTTGACATAATAAAACCAGCTCAATGAGTGACATAGCGCTGTGCATGTGAGCATTTATGCCAGCAAAACTTGTCACTCAGGGGTGTTTTAAGGATTAATTAAGCGGCTTTAGGTAGTAAGATAGCTGGAAACAGTACAAGCCACCACCTAATGTGACAAGTCACAGCACAAGGCCTGATGAAAAGCCAGCCTTGTGGGCTCCAAAGTTCCCTGCTTTTTCAAGCAGGGGCTAGGGTTTTGTTTTGGCAAGCTGTCTGTGTGTTAAAGGAGAAAGCCAGTGGACAGTGAGAAGAAGCAGTTGTGAGCACAGCCCTTAGAAAGAACAGAGACAGAGCTCCATGGGGGACAGAAATGACTGGAGGGGCAGACTTGGAAATAGAGTGAGGAAACTGCTTGTGTTTTTATATTTGTTTGTTTGTTTTGTTTTCCTAATGTGTTCAGGGAAACAGGCTTTTGTGTATATTTTTTGTAAATAAATGGGATTGTATCAAAAAAATACCTGACTGATGTAACCAATTTCTCCTCCCAATGGAAACAACCTTTAAGGGCAGGCTCCAATATTGACTAACTACTTGCCCCAAAGAAGCAACACCAGCTATAAGCCTCTGCCAAAACTGATTTAACCTGTGTTTCAGGTCCATTGTTCAGAGTTCTCTCTACTGAGGGTTCCACTATTACTATTCAGAAATTTATTGGCACATTTTTCTAAAAGTCTTTCAGCACAATTTGGGGGAAAGTCACTTTGAGCCTTTTGTCACTGGTAGATCTGAGTTACCTTTAACTCTTTAGAGTTAGGACAATCCTAATTCCTAATCTAGTGGCAGGTTGCTAAACAGTATCATGCCATCTCTTGCTCCTTTCTTTGAAGATCAGGCACAGTTTTTCTTTGTCAGTTTTTGGTTAGAAGTATTCTGATTCCTGACATTTTGAACAAATATATTCTCTTTTTCATACTAGTAGAAAGTATTTCTTTAACTCAGAATTCCTCTCTTGCATTGGCTGCACAGTCTCTCCTCTCTGGGTTTATTGCGCTTCGTATCTGCCTCTTTCCAATCTCTAATCTGTGGTCACTGAGTCTATATTTGGTGAGAGTGTATCTCAGGTTTGCATATTTCACTGTGGTGGGGTAGTCTGCTAGGTGACAACCAGGGTTTATGTCTAGTTTTAAACTGAACCCGACTTCATTCACATACAGTAGAACAGGTTGGATTATAGCCATCAAATAGTTTTAGCAGTAGTTTTATTGGAAAGGTGTAGACATCTAATAATTTCTTTATGGTGTTGAAGACCCACAGAGTTTCAGCTACATGAGGACATTTGTAAACCATCTCAGATTCCATGAACCTCTGTAGATACAAACATGTGCTTGATAGTTGAAATATTATGAAAGTTTGTTTCTCCAGAGTCCCATTTATCCCAGAAAAAAACTGTTAGCCACAACTGTTTATAAATATGACTCTTCCAAGAAATGTGCTGATACAGTTTCCTGGGCTAGACTAGAACAAAACTAAACCATATTTAAAAATACTTTGGGCTAACCGTTTCCATTTTAGTATAAATGGAAACTACGCATGGGCTGGGGATCATTTGTTCTTAAAGCCACTTTCCATCCTGGCATCGCTGCTGCCATCTCTGGAAGGCTGGGATGGATGGAACGGAAGAAGGAATGTTTCACTGATGTTACATCTTTTAGGCAACAATTTCTTTTAAAAAATGATGAAAACATAATTTATTTATCAGATAACAGCTGTGGTCTATCTAGTCACCTCTGCTGTGGGGCAGTGGCCAGTACACCTGGTCCCACAGGAACATGCAAAATCACCATAACGGGCAACCGTGGAATAACATGCTCATATAAGAAAATTTGCTAAGCCCCACAGTTAGTGGATGCCTTATGCCCTGAGGCATGTGGGTTTGTGTTTTGGTGTATGTTTTCTGAAGCTTGTGTGGGAGCTGGACTTACCCTGGCTATAGCAACATACCCCTATACTCTGTATGTTACCCCCAATGACCAATAACTGACGCTTCAAATTCTCTGTATCGTTTATTTTTTAAATAGTCTCTAATACAATTTAATTCTTTCTGTGCGTACTGTACTTCTCTGGTACTGCTGACGGGCTCGGAGGGCGGGGCGGGGCGGGACGCAGCTCTGAAGCACAGTTCTGCCTGGGGCAGAGCGAGGCCTGCAGCGGCCCCATCCCCGCACGGGGCGCGAGCGCAGCCAGCTGGGCAGATACGTTCCGTGAGTCACACACTGAGCGCCGCGGGGGCAGCCCTCCGCCCCTGCCCAGCTGTAGAGCGGTCACGTGACCAGCCCAGCAGTCGGCCGCCCGCTGTTTTCATTGGTGCAAAGAGCCTCCCCTCCTCCGGAGCAAACAGGTGCGCATGAGCTATTGGGCCACGCCCCCCCGTCGCTTCCGCCTTGCTCTGGTAGGCGAAGCAGGAGCTACCGCGGAGGGGGAGCGATGGAGGCAGCGGGGCTGGAGCAGCGGCAGCGAGGCCCGGAGCCGGCGCCGGCCACAGCGAATGGCGACTGCAGCCGCCCCCTGTCGCTCTCCGGACAGTCCTACTGGCTCGACGTGTGGCTCTTCGTCCTCTTCGACCTGGCGCTGCTCGTCTTCGTCTATCTATTGCCCTGAGCCCGCGGGTGAGTGAGACCCGGACCCGCTCCTCTCCCCCCCTCGTCCCCCGACCCTGCTTCCCCCCACAGGCCCCGGCTCCCCAGTCTGTGTCCTGCGGTAAAACTCCCGGGCTCTCCGCTGCACCTCCCACCTCGTCTGCAGCCCTGCGCGTCTGGGCAGCCCCGTGATGATTATTGTTTAAGGGCTTCACTTACGTGAGGGAAGTAGGGCCCAGTGCTGTTGTCAGTAGCCTGTATTTGGGGTTGAAGTGCTTAGTGCCTTTTGGCTGTCTCAGGCTGACTTTCCATGGAAAGTGACCGCCAGAGTGGTTCAGGTGTGGCCGGGAAAGAGGATAGGGGACAGTATGTTGCTTTGCCCAGGTTTAAAAAAATTCTGGCTGTTATTTCTTGGAGAAGCCCAGGTGTGGCTATGCTTTGGAGCAGGAACTCAAACGTTAGCACGGGGCAGTCTGGTGCCAGGGATCTGCCTTCTGCTGTTTCTGTGAAAATTCATCCGCGTTATAAACTTTTGAAACACTGCAGTTTGCACATGCTCAGTAGAGGCTTGTTAGCAGCTTGCAGCTAAGAACTGGGAAGGTTCTGAGCATGCGTCACCCTGGTGCTGAACAGGAGTTTCCTTGCAATGGTAGTTCTGTGCTGCCCTGCGCTATTGTGGGCCCGGGTCCAGGCACCAGAACCGGGAGACTGCCTCTTTGTGCTCTCAGTGCCCTCCTGCTGTGCCCAGGCAGCTGGGTGCTGGAGGTTACCTGATTTGGGAACAAGAGCCAAATTTGCAGGGGTGGGAGCCAGTGGGGAACACAGGCCAGTATTTGGAGAGGCTGGCCAGGGTAACCAGTGGAGATTGGGGCTAAGTGAAGAGAAGAGGAACAGGTGGGACTAGAGTTGAGAGGTTGGAGGGGAACAGGGCAGGAAGGACTCAAGATTAGGTATGAGGGGGAAGGTCTGTGCTTTACTAGAGCATACTCCTCTCCGAAGCCTGCAATGGAGTCCAAAACTCTCCATTCCTCTGCTGTCAGTGTCTATACAAGTGGCAAAGTCTGTTGCTTGTGAAAGTAGAGGATGACAGCCTATCAGTTACTCTGTTAGCTCAAGTGGCAGAGGCCTGTGCAGTGAATCAAAATGTCCCTATCCTGTTGATGACCCATGTGCGTGTCAGTGTGAAGCCACATGATGGAAACTGCCTTTTTTTTTTTTTTGCCTTTTTAAGTAAAACCTATATATTAAGAGTATTACTGAGGATGCAAACTCAAGCACTCAAAAATTAGGAAGTGCCAGAATGCCTGTCCAATTGTAATGAGTGCCAAAGAAAAGCCCATGAGGAGGGTTTGATTAAGGTGCAGGAAATAAGGCATGGGACTGCACACTGAACAACAGGAATGTAATATTAAATAGTTGCTCATTAAGCGAGCATTGAATGAGCCAGGAATTCAGTGGGAAGAAATATGATTCATAGGCCCAAGGGTTCTGAATTAAGGTTGTCTTAATTCTGGCATTTCCTAACTAGACTACTTGGCTTTTCAACCTTTATGTTCTTCTAACATACATTTTGGTTGTGTGAACATACACTTAGACCCACCATCATCCATCCCTTCTTTCCAAATAAAAACCCCTTGCAGTTCCTATCTGAGCAATTGCTCATGCGATTCCCAGACTTGCACTACTATATATATCTGCAACAGGATGCTTAGCTAAACTTCAAAGAATCTACTTATATCTGTGGCTTTGTCAAGACAGGGAGTGCAGAAGTTAACTTCCCATTAGGTATCAGTAGTGGTACTATAATGAATCACACTAACAGCAAAGCTGTCCATTGGTAATATACTTTTCCTGAGTGGTTGTCTTGCTCGAATATCATTTCTATTTTAGATTTAGGAAGCATGTAGAAATTCACAAGCCAAAGCTATCCAAAATGAGTACAGACCCTCTGATCATGGCTGACATCTTGCATTAGAAGGTACAAGGTCAGAGTAGAAATGTTAGTTCTGTCTCTTCAGTTCTGTGGGTGGGAAGTGACTAATAAGCTTTCTTAACAGTGTTGCTGACTAAAGGAAAGTCCTGTCACATCTTGCTTCTCTGTTAATGAGAATTCAATATTTTATACATCTTGCAGGGCTCTTTCAAATGGCATCCAAATGTGCAAGCATAGAAAAATGCTACACCCTTTGCAAAAGGAATGCTGGCACACACAGGGACAAACTCTGTGCCTGTGATCTCATGGGCATATTACTGGCTCGGTGCTACCCTACTTTCCCCACCCTTTTTCTAGAATGTGGCAGGACAGAATGAGGTGTGGCTGAAGTGGGCTGTGCTTTTGCAACCTGCTTGGTGTAATGCTCCTTAGGGAGCTGTTAGAAGTAGTACAAGTTAGAGCAGCCCTGAATCTACTCTAATCTGCTCCAAGGACCTAATCTGCTCCTACCGCCCTAGGGCACAAGGAAGCACAAATGGTTTAAAAGCAGGCTTCCCTGTTTCAAGGAGAACTGTTGTTTTTGAGCAGAGGGCTGGCAAATGTAAGACTGGAGGTGACTAAACCCAGTAAGATGTCTTAAAAGTGGAAATCTGCAACTAGAGCTCTGATTAGTTAAAAAGTATGGTGAATAAACCAAAGTTCTGACAAACAACTTCTCTACCAAAAATAGATCTGAAAGCTTTTGAATTTAAAGAAAGTTCTGTCCAGGCAGTTTTCCCATTTACTTTTTCTCCCTCTTCTAGGTCTATTTCTGTTGTGCTTCATATGTGGTAGAAATTAAAACAGTATTAAAACTCTGAAACTTGAACTTTCAAGCAGAGATGAGAAGGAAAAAATCTATGAAAACAAACCTGTCAAGCAGCCACAGTGCTATCACTGATAAACATATGAAATCTGCTGTGTTAAGTTTCAAATAAATAGTAAAAAGCAACAGAGGGTTCTGTGGCACCTTTAAGACTAACAGAAGTACTGGGAGCATAAGCTTTTGTGGGTAAGCTCACTTCTTCAGATGCAAGTCGTTTCTTGCATCTGAAGAAGTGAGGTTCTTATCCACGAAAGCTTATGCTCCCAATATTTGTCTAGTCTTAAAGGTGCCACAGGACCCTCTGTTGCTTTTTACAGATTCAGACTAACACAGCTACCCCTCTGATACAAATAAATAGTGGTACTATTGACAGATCTTGATCTGGTTGGTAACAAATATTAGTATTAGTCTTTTTTTAAATTGATACATTAGAAACTTTGATAGTTTTATAGCTCAAACAGCACTGGACTGGTATAAAGGTAATTAAATCTGACCTTCCTATTGAAGAAAACAGCACCTAATCTGTGGGTATATCTGTGCTACAGCAGTATCCTACTGTGGTTCAGGGGTGGGCAAATTTTTTGGCTGGAGGGCTGTATCGGGTTTCGTAAATTGTATGGATGGCTGGTTAGGGGAGGGGGTCATGGCCTGGCCCCTAGCTGCTTCCCCCCTGCCCTCTAGCTAATCTCCCTTGCTCCCTGCCCTTACTGTGCTGCCTGGAGCGCCAGTGGCTGGTGGCGCTACAGCTGTGCTGCCCAGCTGGAGCCGGGCTATGCTGCTGCTGCCTGCCACCACACAGCACTGGGTCAGGCTGGCTCTGCAGCCCCTCCACCCAGAACATTGCGCTGGTGGCAGAGCGAGTGAGCTGAGGCTGTGGGGGCAGGAGGTCAGCAGGGGAGGGGCTGGGGGCTAGCCTCCTGGGCCAGGCAGGATGGTCCTGTGGACTGTAGTTTGCCTGCCTCTGCTATAGATGCTTCCTATATTGATGGAAGGGGGTTTTCCCTCTATGTAGGGAATCTACCTCTCCAACAGGCTGTAGTTCTAGCCCCATCTACACAGGAGATTAGGACCTACTGATGGTGCTCAGGGGTGCAACATTTTTCACAGCCTTCAGTGATGATTTGAGGTTGATCTAATTTTTTTTTTTAAGTGTAGACCTATGCTTATTTCCTTTCTTAATGACCTTATACCACTGACAATATAACCTGATTTTTCCATTCCTCATAGTGGCAGCTCCTATTCAAGATGAAGAACCTTATTTATAAAAACATGCTTTGGAAGAGGAAGACACTACATGCAACAGGACAACTGGAAATGAGACTCTCAAACCTGTTAAGCCAGAGTGCTAGTGATACACATTGATCCATTCATGGATGTACTGATTTGAGGGGGTCTGGGGTTCATCTATAGCCTATTTACTTCAGTGACAATGTAAAGTGTGCCTTAAGTTAAATTTAAAAAGTTTGAGGATACTCTAGTTTCCATAACAGTAATATAGATTGCTCATTTGTCTTTTACATAATGTTCAGTGTTTGAATAAAGATCAATTGAAAAAAATGGAACTTCAGACTAGGTGGATTGGTTAGTTTATTGGTTATGACATCCTTTTCTGAGCTGGCAAGATCAACTTTCAAACACTTCCATGCAGCTCTGTCTGGAGACATAATGGCCATAATAAGTTTTTACTGGTGTCCTCTTAAATTACCCAGCTTACTATGCTGGTTGCTTACTACCACTATCCTTCCCTACTGGAATAACCTGTAGTGCTGTGGGTACAGGGTCACATTGTTAAAGGCATCCTCCCCTGTGCTAACCACTACTGTTATATTGCCTCTAAAATATCAAGCAGGTTTTGACATGAAAATCCCCTTGTAACTAAGTAAGGCATGTAAAAAGGCAAGCCTGGCTGCTTAAAGCTTGCCTATATTTAAAGGGCTGCACGGGTGAAGATGTGACCTACACCACAGGGCAGGCTTTTCCTGTTGGCATGAGTACTCCACCTTCCTGAGGCAGTAGCTATGTTGATGGGAGAAGGTGGACATTGGCATGGGTAATTAGATCAGTATAACTACATTGTTCAAGGGTGTTAACTTATACTAACCACTCACCTACATACCCAGAGCCTCACTGGTTTGGTAGAGTGCTACCCCAAGCCATTGCTGCTGCCCTGTAGTTTGTGCTAGTACACCTGTTTGTCCCCAGGGGGGAGCATGCTCCTACCACCTTCACTGAAATTATATCCCACCCCCTAAATTAACATGGAATGCAGCACTTTCCACCAAATGCACATGACATCTCTGATGTAGCTGAAGTAAGTAAGTGAAGTGTTGCAGGATCATAGTGGTTCTTTAACAACTGAGCTTTAAAAGAGGGCATGTGGGCTGAAGAGGAGCTATAGGAGGAGTGGAGAAAACATAAGAGCCAGAATCCCCTGAGAGTGAGGAGGTAGAAGGAACCAGATGGAAAAAATAGTGAGAAGTGCAGCTCATGTAATTGAACTGTTTTTGATTTACAACAAAACTGCATAAGAGCTTGAGGCCATAGCCCAGGGTGCAAAAGCTAGGCTCCACTATAGGGTACAGCTATATAATAGCTAATTGAGTCATTGGTCACTAAACCTTTTAAAAAAAAAAAATCTCCCACTTACATAATCAAATACTTCAACTTTGCTTATCTATTAGGCAATTCCATTAGTGTCCCCAGCAGCTCTTATGCAGAGAGAGAAGTTGTATAGGTAGATGTTAACCACAACACATCTTCATGAATGAAAGTTTTACACAAATATGGTTCCTGCTAGTGTACTAAAGTAAGCTGTAACAGTGATCAGACAGTTTAAACAACCTTACACTTGAACCTCATAAAACAGTAGTAGGTTAATGGTCATCTTTAAATGTGGATTTTAAAAAATTTGCCAAGAGCAAGTTCAGAATTCTGTCTTGAGTAAAAACAGGGTAGTACAGGTGGTGAGATCCTGAATGCAACTAGCAGAAGACAAACTTCATTTTTTTTGCACATACAGCAGAACTGATGGTTCAAACAAGAGATCTGGGAAACTTCAATGTTTATTCTCCACAAAGTTAAGTTTTTTTTGGGGGGGTGGGAGGGAGTGTTAAACACCAGGTATTCCTGGCTAATGTGTTTTAGTGAAGGTGTGAGCATCATTGTTCAAGTTAGATAGCTGAGAACTACTCAAGCACCATAAATTTATCTACTGTTCTTAGATGACCAACCTAATTTGCAAACAGTTAGTTGGTGTTCCAGCATTGTGTTTGACCACTTTTAAACCACCTGTGTAAGATACAGAGAGAATAGAGGTAGCCACAAAAGTAGTTAGTTTTTAATCTAATAGTCTGAACATGCAGAAAAATGCAACTTTGCATGAAAATAAAATTCTAAAGACTGAAAAATATATTACAATACCTGTTAAATGCATTAAAACATTACAAAATGTCTGTTATACAAATCTAACCAGGACATTTATAAAAAAATAAATAGGCACTCTAGCTAAATCAATGTCAGATCATACATTAGTTAACAAATATTAAATAAACATAGGACCTGTAAATATAAAAGGTGAAGCTGTCATTTATATAATAGTGCACATATAACTTATCTGGTAAACAGGTCATATACAAAAGGTTTTGCCTGGAAAGACAGCTCCAAGCAAAGAAAGATCAATGTTCATCTAAGTGACTTCAATGAAGATTGCTGCATTTCAGAACCCCAGAAGAACCTAAGCAGCTAGTCTTGAATAAACTCACCAATTATGCTCACTAGCTTTCTGGAAACCAAATTCACTTGTTTGTATTACTAATAGGCATTCACATTGTTCCTTTGTATAGAAGTATGACTGTTTGCTCTTGTATAGTATTCAGTGTTGTTGCTGTGCTTTTTATACATTAAAATACCGCAATTTCAAATACACCTCAACCCCAATATAACGCGGTCCTCGGGAGCCAAAAAAGTCTTACCACGTTATATAGAACTCGCTTTGATCTGCCGGAGTGCGCAGCCCTGCCCCCCTCGTGCGCTGCTTTACTGTGTTATATCTGGTCACATATTGGGGTAGAGGTGTACAAGATTTCTGGAAAAGCTTGACAAGTTCTAGTACTATACGTTTTTTAAAGATGTAATTTTAATTAACTGTACATTAAGTAATGCCTATCTGGTATGGATTCAAAATTCATTTTTAAAAGCTATTTTTAAACAAAAAGATTAACAGTGGGAATCTTCCATGCTGTCACACATCCAAGTGTTTTTAAATCAAGTTCTTTCTCCCCACCCAATTTTATCCCCAATACAGAATGTAAGGATTTCAGTAGGTTCAATTTCACTTGCATTCATATCCATACATGTTGAATGTATTTGCTTTAGATGTAACAATATCAATTCCAGAATTAATTCTTTCAAATGCTACTAGGTGACTGAAAAGTATAAAGGGACTAGTTTGAGATATTTAGTCTGAGGCATATCATGTTTGCATTATATTAAAAATGACAAATCTTAGGACATTGCCAAAGTAACCACAGCTTCTGTTTTATATTTTGGATAACTTAATATACACCCATGACTGTCACCATTTGGTTGAAGCACTGTAATTCACATAATTTACAAAAAAACATTTAAACCTGTTTGACCACACGGCAAGTATAACATACATATATAGCATTAAGCTCAGAACTAAAAGGCATTTTACACTTAACTGTAATCAGTACCACCCAATTTTAAAAATCTAAGCACTTTCCTTTACATTTAAGAAAGCCATGAGCTTCAACTACTCATTCTACACAGTCCTGCTTTGGTAGCATTATTTATTAGTTATTCATTAGTTATTTCAATGGCCAACAAATGGTACAAAGCATTAACGGATTACAGTGAAGCTGAATTCTGAACCTCCCTAAAGAGTGCAGATTCAATTAAAAGCCTATCCAAAGGGGATGTAAATTTACCCATTCATTGAAAATACAGTCTAGAAATGTTTTGGAGTGGGAGACTGCTAGCTGGGGACAAAGTTCTGTAACAGTAAGTCAAACTGACTGATCCCATAAATTTGCTCAGGTTTATGTGAACCACAGTGATGTATTTTCAAGAGGGAAGGTGAAGAGACAGACAAGTACATAGTAGGGTTGAATTTGATTTTGCAGCTGTATGCAATCTGACCTGAAGAATAAGGTCTTGAATGTAAATGTACTGCTTCTTAAATTAATCTGTTGTAGCTATGTGACAACTTCATATCCTAAAATATATTTGTTTCTACAGCACATTGCAGACTACTATATTAATTTGTAGCTTACATAGCTAAATTAAATTTCAGTAATAAGTTAAATTATCACGGCTTTGCTTGTGGAACACTGACTAGAATTTAAGTTAAGGAGCAAACAACAGTTGGATAAAAAAAGTGTACAAATTAGGGAACTGGAGTTTTAGGATAGTTTTAAAAAAATCTCAATTCCCTTGTAAAGTTCTGTTTGTAGTTCACGTAGGCTACACTAATTTGTAAAATCACTCATTAAGGCATCATTTTGAGTACTAAAAATCCAATTCTCTGGGTAAACTTGCATTAAAAAAAGACACTTAAAGGAAATTAAGTTAGACTTTCACAGAAGTCAGATGAAGAAATAGGTAACACATTGTTACTCATTAGGAACAATGGTTTCATAAAGCAGATATTGTTCTATGTACCATGCCATGTATGGTACTGTGTTTATCAGCATATCACTAGCTAGTTTAAAGGATTACAGGTTAATTTACACCTTTTTTCAGTCTGTGAGCACTAAGCCACAAGTGTATTAAGTTCTCCAGTAAAATGAACAACTTTTTATTTAGTTAATCTCATATGCTGACTGATCTACCTAGGTATTAATTAAAAGCACACACTTAAGGGGGCTATTTGTAACAGACTTACAAACTTATTCAGCATCATCACATGGAGGTAAACATTGTTAAGGCAAGAAAAATGACAAATCCATGGCCAAAACTTTAGCACCTTTTCCCCTGCTCACCCAGATTTGAAGAATCATTTAAACAGTCATATCTCTTAAAAGCATAGCTGACAGGATACCTAAGTATGCAGTGTTGTAGCTATGTCCGAGACACAAAGTGGGTGAGGTAATATATTTTATTGGACCAACTTCTGTTGGTCAACAAGCTTTTGAGCTCTGGATACCTGTCACCACACATTGAGGAGTCCATGCTTCCTGCCCCATAAGCAGACCATGTGAAATGCATAAGAAAATGGATTTGACAATCTACCTGTTGCAATGTATTCCTTCTATGCTAGGTTTGTATCTCTGTTCAGATGTGGGATGACTAGAATCAAGAATACCAGGGTATACGATGCCCAGGTCTATTCCAGTTGGTGGTAGATGCTTATCTTTGTGGAAGCTACTGTCTGCAAAATACAGCTTGGGTCTCTGATGGTATTTCATCCTGTATGTATCTGTCATGCAGCTATCTACTGAAAAATAGGTTGTTAGAGATACACTATCATTTGCATCAGGAGAGCTAACACTTGGTCCTGTGTGCTGAGATCCTTTATTACATATACTGCCAGATACAGTCTGACAGTCATTAACTGATGACCTAGGTGCGGTATCCAGTTTGTGAATGGTGTGATCATTCCCTTGAAATGTTTCTTTAAATCTTTCTTCATTTGTAAATGCACCTTCTGATGCAGATTTTGAAGCGATAGCTGTTTGCCTTTCAAAACCTGAAAGATTACTCTGCAACACTTCTGGCAATGTTACATCAGCTGTAGATTCATTTTTTGATCCTAGCGAAACATTCAGAGTATATTTCTTTGGAGGTAAAGGAGGTGGAAGATTTTGGTAAATTACTTCTGGAATCTGAAGATTATTAGTCCTACCAAATGACTGAACAGCACATTCACCAGATAAGGACAACTCCGTATGGGACTGTTCTAACAGATTCTGCTGAACTAAAGATGCAAGCCCTGACTTTGATCCAAGAGTTCTTGTATGAGGAGACTGCAGCGGAGAGGATGAGAGAAATTCATTGTTGTTCACTCTCTTTCCACACACAACTGAGAGTTCAGTGTTATAAGGGTGGGCTGAGCTTTCAGCACTGTACACTGGCATACTGATCTTCTCAAATTTATCTGGATTAAGCCACTCTGAAGAGCTCTGTTCATTTAACTTGCTGATCTTTGTTTCTCTCTTAACATGGTCCTTAAAATTTGGCTGTAGAGTCGATGAAGGGAATATTTTCTTGTGTGACATCTCTGCTCTAAAATATAAACATGCACAGGTATTTGGGAACCAGTCACAAGAGATTTCTTCACAAACATTTACACATGCAGTTTTTTTAAAGCATATACCACACCTATAAGTCCTAAGTAATACGAATATGCAATTTTTTATAATGGTGTTCTTGGAGATACTATTTAAATATCCTTTACCCTTGATTTAACTGGAGGATTAAGAAACTTATTTAACAAATATTCATTTAGCTCAAAGATGTATCGAATCACAGCAGATTTTCTTTCATAAGAAATTTGAAGGATTAACAAAGCTCTACAAAAGCTTCATAGATTCACCTCCAATAAGGAAAGAGGAATCTTGCTAAAGCATAGAATGGAGTCAGGTCTGGGTTCTTTACCTAATCCTACACCACACTGACTTTTGGGCAAGTCAGGTATGTCAAAAATTTGAAAAAAAAAAAAAAAAAAATGTCCACTACTTTTGGTTACCCAATTTTACACTCCAGGTCTTGATTTTCAGAAATGCTAGGTACCTGCAGCTCCCACTGACTTCAGTTGGAGCTGTGGATACACATCACTTCAGAAAGGCAGATCTAGGTGTTAGGGAACTGACTATCCCATTTTTACAGTTGTCAGAAGAGTTTGACCAATCATTTGTTGTATGAATGTACAAATTACATCACTTACGAATTACATCACTTTAAACTCCTGACCTAGTTAAACTGGTTAAATATCAGATAAAGGCCAGATTATTAAATGCTAGTTAGGTGCCTGAGTCTTTAGGTGCCTAAATCCCTTTAAAAATCTAGCCTAAAATTTGGTTCTCTGTTGGCTGATCCTTATAAACATCAATCAGGTTTCCTTGTCTTTTCAAAGAGCAAATATGTCAGCCAAGTCATTTTGACACATGAGGTACAATATTAAAAGAATGTCTGAAGACTAGGTTTGAAATGCATTTGGATATATTATATATTCTCTTCTGGTCAACAAATGGAGCTCCACATGGACATTGCATTTCAGATAGGAAAGTTTCACAGTAAAGAAACAAAAAAATTAATTACCTCTTCAGTGGAGGACTGTGCATCTGCAATTGAGCTTCTGAAGGAAAGTTAGTGTGTGGTCTGTAATTAGCTTCCATATTCATTTGGTCTTTCCTCAAGTCTGGAAAAAAAAATAGCCCAGTTTTACCTTACAACAAATAAAATGCTTCCTCTTTCTTAGGGGTTCATTACAAGTTACTTACACTAACAAAACAAACCTCCACTAAACAGGACACTGTTCATTATTTTCAAAATTACAATGAAAAGAATATTGTCAACAAAACCACTTCCAGTAAAAACCTTCTACACTTTTTTTCATAAGTTTAATTTGTTACACTTCAAAAAAGGGCTTTTTAATAAGGAATACCTACTAAAATACCTACATACTGAATAGCTTAATTACTAAAAATATACCTCTGATCTCTGTTAATATCACATACTTAAACACTAGCAAGTGATGGACACAGTGCATTTCTAAGATTTCTAGATGATGTCCATGGAGGCACAAGGTTAAAGGTTAACTTCAACTCCCCAAAAAGTATAAAGAACAGGTACTTAATCCTACAGTATCTGTGTTCAAGTTATATTGACTATATATATGCTATTGGTTTCCATGTCCCCCATGTGCATAAGGTCAGATTCTTTTTACTAGCAATGTCCATTGGGACCATGCTTATGCCCTAGATGTTCTCATGTCTCCATCATCCAAGGACATAAAGGGGCAGGGCAAGCACAATTATCCTTAGTTCTTTCACCAATATAGAATCACAGAAAGGTGGACACCATAGTAGCAGAGAAAGAAGGAGAGTTGTTGAATCCACATGGACAACACATTTTGAAGAATCACAATTACTTTAGGTAAGTAACCATTCTTTTGAGCAATTGTTTACATGGATTCTACTCTTGGTTTCTAACAAGCAGTTGCCTGTTTGCTTGGAGGTAGATACTAGAGTTCCTTCTTTAACAATGACTGCAGGATAGCCCTACCAAAATGGACATCCCAACTGGGAGCTTCTACACCAAAGCGCAGGGTCTTTTAAAGGGTGGGCCAAACTCCACATACCTGCATCCCAGATTGCAGGGAGAGGGACATTCTTCAAAAAGGCAACAGAGGATGCAGGATTTCCAGTAGAATGATCTCTAATGTAGCAAGGTGAATCTAACCTGGTTAACTCATAACATGTCCTTATATAGCTGGAGACCCACTTACATAACCTGTGTGAGGGTATAAGTTCCCCCTTAACTATCAGCAAAGGCCATGACTAGATTGAGCATGTTCTTGAATGATTTTGCCTTGTTGATGTAGGAAGACAGTTCTCCTTACTACACTAATTGTGTGTGAAGTTTAGCTTCTCCCAAGGTTGAATGAGGTTTGAGACAGAAAACTAGGAAGCAAATAGATTGGGTGATATAGAACTCAAACCACCTTGAGCAGGAACTTCAGTGATGCCTAAGAGAGACCTTGTATTTATGAAACCCTGTATAAGGGGGACCTGACATGAAAGCACAAGTTTCTTCTACCCTTCTAGTTAATGTACCAGCCACTAAAAAAGCAAATGAAAAGTAGCAACCTATTCCTTGTACCAAAGGTTAGGATGGTATGGGATGGGGGTGGGGGGGAGGGAGGGAAGGGAGGACAGCTGTGTTGAAAGTTTCATCAGTTGTGAATACAGGAACTGCCTATCCTATGCTAGGGCTATCAGAAATGCTCGGTCCTGTGTCTTGATTCGCCTTCCTTGGAACCCTTGGTATCACAGTGAATCAACAGAAAGGCATACATCAGTCCTGGCATCTAGGAGATGAGAAAGGCATCTGCCAAGGAGCCTGGGCTCAAACGCCACTCCCCCCCCTGCCCCTGAACAAAATATCTGACACTTGTTGGCCTGGTCTGTGGCTGGGAAGGTGCTGATCCACTAAGTGTATTCTGAATAAGATCCCACAATTCCAAAGCTACATAGCCTGCCAGCAGAAGGGGGATGATCTTGCTCTTCCCTACCTGTTGACATGCATAGGTAGAAAGTTGTCTGTTAGCACTTGTACTGTGGAACCCTGAAGAGGCAGGAATATTTGCATGCCAGGCAGATGGCTCTGAGCTCTAGGACATTTATATGGAGACAGGCTTCTTGAGGAGACCATGGGGCCCTGAATCCAAAGGTGATCTAGAAGAGGTCACCCAAGTCTTGGTAAGCAGAGAGTAGAGAAAAGTACTGAAGAGGGTCAATCTTTCCACCAGTTTAACGAGATGACTTCTTCTCGGACCATGACCATCACATGCACATGGGGTCTACTGTAGATACACTAATTTGAACACTTGCATAGAGCATAGGTGAAGTCTGGCAAACCATGTTATACAGGTGCTTGAAGCCACGTGTCCCAGAAGTCAAGCATGTTTTCACTGATTTTCTTGGGTGATCCTGAAGTTGGTTGGTAAGATCCATTATTGTTTGGAATCTTTCCTGTGGAAGGTAAACTGTTGACCTAGAGTCCACTGCTCCTGCTCCAATGAAAGCTATGCTCTCAGCCATTGTGGATTTCTCTCTGTTGACTGAGATCCAGGAAGGCAAAAAGCTGTAGGGTTACCTGAATTCAGTTCACCTGGTTGGTGTGATCTTCCTTGAATTAGTTAGTTGAAGTATGAACAGACCTGAATTCCTGCTTTTTTTAATATGAGCTGCCACAATTGCCAAGCACTTGGTGAACACCTTTGGTGGTGTGGAAAATCTAAAAGGCAGGACCCTGTATTGGTAGTGTAGCAAGGTGGTGTGGCTCCCCATCGCCCCAGAGAGGGACGAACCCTCCTGACACCAGAGTGAGCGGAGCCAGCGAGTCCCACGCCTGCCCCCCAGAGGTCAAGGCGCAGGACAGAAAGTATAAATGCCCAACCCCAGAGCTCACTCAGGAAGCCACTGGAGAGGACAGACGTCTCCGGCCTAGCTCCTGGTTGGGAGACCCCGGCAACCTACGATGGACCCAAGGACTGGCCTGACCTGCCAACGCCCAACACCGACCAGAGCCCGGAGGAGCTGCTCAGCCTGCCCCTCGCCATTTATCCAGAGGACCCCCTGGAGGACACCATCTGGATCCAGGTACCTCCAGGGTGGGAGTTCGGAAGTAGCCTGGGGGCAGCCGACCCTAGTCTGGCTGCAGCACTGCCAGAGCTTATGTCAGTGTGTTGCAGCCAGGATTCCCACTGACTCCACAGCAAGCTTTCTGCCGCTGCCAAGATTTCTGAAAATAAGAGGTGGTTGCCATCAGGATACCAAGACATTAAAAAATTCTCTGGTGGTTCTATCAGGCTTTTGACACTTACATCAAATTTGTTACCTGGGGAAAGCCCCAGACTGAAAAGCAAAAGAGTAAACAGGATTGCCTATGGTAGACTCTCTCTCTTCTTCAGCTGATCTGAGTTTCTCTTTTTTCTGATAGTAATACTGGGTAGAGCAGTGTTGTCTAAAAGATGGCTACTAGCATTTGCACTTTCTTCTTATAAATAAAAATATATGGAGATATACCTATCTCCTAGAACTGGAAGGGACCCCAAAAGGTCATTGAGTCCAGCCCCCTGCCTTCACTGGCAGGACCAAGTACTGATTTTTTGCCCCAGATCCATAAGTGGCCCCCTCAAGGATTGAACTCACAACCCTGGGTTTAGCAGGCCAATGCTCAAACCACTGAGCTATCCCTCCCCCCTTCTTGGAGCAGGAACCATGGGTCCAAAGAGCAGAAGTCAAGATAAAGAAAACTTTTTTCCTAAGAACCTCATACTGAAAGCCATTCTGCCAAAAATGTCTTAAAATGTATGCTCGTTCACCTGCACATCTACCAACGTGATATATGCCATCATATGCCAGCAATGCCCCTCTGCCATGTACATTGGCCAAACCGGACAGTCTCTACACAAAAGAATTAATGGACACAAATCTGACATCAGGAATCATAATACTCAAAAACCAGTGGGAGAACACTTTAACCTGTCTGGTCATTCTATGACAGATCTGCGGGTGGCTATCTTAAAACAGAAAAACTTCAAAAACAGACTCCAACGTGAGACTGCTGAGCTGGAATTGATATGCAAACTAGACACAATCAACTCAGGATTAAATAAGGACTGGGAATGGGAGCCATTTTCAAACATTGAATCTATCTCCCCTTGTAAGTATTCTCACACTTGCTTCTTATCAAACTGTCTGTACTGAGCTATCTTGATTATCACTTCAAAAGTTTTTTTCTCTTACTCAATTGGCCTCTCAGAGTTGGTAAGACAACTCCCACCTGTTCATGCTCTCTGTATGTGTGTATATATTTCTCCTCAACATATGTTTCACTCTATATGCATCCGAAGAAGTGGGTTGTAGCCCACGAACGCTTATGCTCTAATAAATTTGTTAGTCTCTAAGGTGCCACAAGTACTCCTGTTTTTTTTTTTTTTTTTTGAGGATACAGACTAACACGGCTGCTACCCTGAAACTCAAAATGTATGTTGTTCAATAGAAAAAAGTAGAAATTTTGTCTTGAATCCCTTAAGATTCTCCCCCCCACAATATAGTATTTTTAGGTCAATCTATTAAGTTTATATCCAAAATTAGGATATGGGCATGGAAGAAGTTTAACTTTTTAGCCTAACAGTTGCTACTAGGTTTACTGTGATTATAGTTAAGCTTTCAACATTCAAACTCTGAATTCATATCTTAAATATCAATCATTTGGTTCTTATTTTTATCTAGTTATGTTTTCCACACAATTGCTCCTTACTCCCCATAAAATGACTAATGTGAACTGCAGTTCCTAGCTAAACAATTCAGTCAATGATTTTACTGAATTTTGTTTCAGGAGTTGTGAAGTCCCTCGGTGAAACAGTTATGTAAATTGGACACAAGGAGGCAGCAACGATTTGCAAGCAATCACTAGAATGTCACCAGGGCAGGCGTTCAATCACAGCGGCTCACAGACAGCAGGAGGTTTGTGCCTTTGGAATTCCAGCCAATTTAAAAATAGATGTGCTATTTTTCTCTTCTGCTGACATGGAGATCCATGCATGGTTAAAACCAGAGAGAGAGAGAGAGAGAGAGTCAGTCTACTGGGGAATTTTGGCTCCAGGTTCTTTGTAAACCTAAATATGGCAGATGTTAGCATACTGCACAGCAGAAGCCTCAACACCATCACAAAAAACTCAAACAATAAATTAAAGATAATTTTGGCATTTCTCAAATACAAGCCAGTAAGATTTTTGGGATTTACTTTCTCACTTAAACATCTGAATAGATAGCCTTGTTTTTAAAAAAAGACTACGAACAGCCATTCTTCTATCAGCTGAGTATTCTAACTCCACCTTTTGGCGGGGGGGGGGGCAGAGTGAAGACTATTTCCACATGCTTTAGAAAATATTTTCTATTGTATTGTCAAAATATTGCTAATAAAATATACAAAACCCAATTGTCTCAAAAGGAACTTCATTTTTAGATGCATAACTATTAGTAAGAAGCCAAAGTATAATGACTGGCAGTATTTTCTGTGTGACAAATGAAATGTTAAAGTGGTTTTTTTTTTTTTTTTAGGTTATATTTGAAGAATTTACAGAGGGATTAAAATTTGGGAATGAACCTTGGAAAAACTAGATTACAGTATTACTGTTATGGATGTTTTAACAGAAATGAAATGAAGGACCTTCGTAATTTACAGACATCCGCTCTTGTTATATGCCCTCCCTTCACTAGGGCATGCACATCGCACTTGCTTATGTACTTTCAAAAATTGTTTAAAAAAAGATCTGATGAGGCTTAATTTGGTTGTCAGAATTAGTTTAATCTTGCCCCTACATGATCCATGTTAGGTTTCACAATGCTTTCACTCTACTCAACCCCCAATTAAAAAGGTTGAAGTATTCTTAATTTGACAAGTAATCCATCTGCACGTATTTCATGACTTCTCAGAAACCTGCAAATTAAATGTTTCCTTACCTCCACTGCAGATACACATTGATTTAATAACTAGAGTTGCCAGCAATGATTTCTACCCTCCCCCCACCACTTTCTCCAGTGGGCACTAGATAGTGGGCAGCTTCTTCCCCCCTCCCCGGCCCACTACAAAATTAAGCACAAATTAATTGTTCCTTCAAAGTTAAAAGAACCAAAAGAGATCTTGAAAAAAATGGAGGGCCTGATCTTGAAACTGGCTATTGCGAGTGCAATTTTAAAAGCTCCCTAAATAGTTACAATCCAGAACTTTCCTGTATTAGATTAAAATAGTTCCTCTTAATTTGGGGGAGGGCAGGGGACGGAATGGAGGAGAGGTAGAGACTATCACTTCTCTCTCCTGGGGCAAGCACCATGTTCCACTTTTCTCTGCCTCCCAGAGGAGAAGGAAGTAAAGGTAACACTGGGCCTCATTCCATCCACAGGAAGGAAACATTGCCTCTTTACATCCCCAGGTTTACACACTCCTGAATGGTTTAAGGAAAGCCACCCGGTATGTGGCAGCAGGCCCTAGATTTTGCCCCTAGGGTTCATGCAAACTTTGTGTGTGGGTTTCAAATAGCAGCCTGACTGAAAAAAGGGTCAGGACCAAAATAAGAAATTAAAACACACATGTAGACAGAACAATGGATCAGAGTGTGTGTGGAAGGGTGTCTTGCAATAACTTTAAAAACTGGATTTAAATTGGTGTTTCGTGTAAATATTACCAGATTGTGTGTGTTTGGGGCATGGGGAGAAAGATTAAAATCTTGTGCTCTTGATATTCAAAATTAGAGATTGGGATGTCATTTCACACTTACTTGCACTGATGTAATTGTTATAAAAACAGGCTTTTAAAAGAATCACGTGTCATCACTAGACATATTTTATCCTCTAACTATATTTGACTAAAGTCTTCCTTCTAGTCAATTAAATATGGAGTAAGTCACAACTACAGCCACTCTAAACAAATATCCTTGTTGTTGTTCATGTTTCACATTATGCAAATTAAATAGTTGTACATTTCAGTACACAGATCTGTGAATATAAAACAAGACAGACTGTCTTACATTTACTGTGTCTTTAAAGGCAGTGACTGGATTTCGTTAAAGAAACAGGGATTAATATGTGAAGTTCATTTGGACAAAATTTAAGAGACATATTCCTATCTTTTCCTTTGTAAATTTATGCTTGGAATTTTCACTAGGGGAATGAGACATCACATCTCTCCTGGGTAAAAAGGTATCCCTTACACTACATCTCTTTCTTCCTCCCTTTTTACTCAGATAAAGATGTGATGTGACACCTATCCTCAAATGAACTGGAACAATTTGAGCCTTGTGTTTGAATTCATTGTCCCCCCCCCCCCCCCGTTACTAATTCAACAAGATTTCAAACAAACAGTTGGTTGTCTGATGCTGTTAAAACAATTGTGTTTACAACAGATGAGACACTGTATTAGCAGTATGACAGAGCTAACATTTTATTTAAAAAGCATTGCAGGCTTTAGTAATGCAAGAAATTAGTTGTTAATTCCTAAAAAGAAGAGAATTGGGAGTTGAGGACTAAAGATTATCAGTTTTACCCTTAACTCACTTCACTCATTTGTAGAACGTGTAGCATTTCTCTTCAAGATCCTTGAATAAGAAGGTGCTATGTAGATGGGGAAGTAGCCACGGAGAGCTGAGGAAGCTCAGATGCCCAGTGGTGCCAAAGAATAGGAGGAGGAAGTAGGACAGAGGCCAGGAAAATAGCAAGCAGGTCTGGGAATAAGTAAACTATAGCTACAGAGCACAGGGTCCCTGTGCTGGAACATGGAGTACAGGGTGGGCCTGGGTTCTCCTACCAGCCAGTGGGGAGGCAGCACCACCTCAGACAGAGTGGAGAACTGCCAGGAAAGGCAGGGGGACAGTTAGTCTGAAGGGACTTTGACAGACCCTAGAAGGGAAGGTATTGTGATCCAGCTAGAGGGCCAAGTCATGAAGAGGGAGCAGCCTGAGTCCCAAAGAAGATGGCTACCCCAAGTCCTGGAGGGTGAGACCACAACAGCTGAGTGACCGCAGGAAGGGGCATCTGACTACTGACGAGCTATTCCCCAGGTGAGCCATGAGGAGGCACGCCAGCAGTCAGTAATGAACCCTGTTACAGCCTCAAAACCCCATTCTAAGGAGGGCAGCCTCAAGGATGACAGGGTAATTCCACTCTCCTTCAGTCCTTAGCATTTGCAGTTGTTTTGTGGACACTTATTCACCAGGATTCAGGTGAAGACTCAACTCCTTCTACACGTCACTAAAACTTTATGATGGGAAAGGCTTTAGTCATTATGGAGCTTCACTAGCTACAAACATCCACGATACTCATAAAATATTCCATAATTCTTTAGAGAATTGATGAAGGGTTAACATCCCTGCATGTTGATGACTAACAGAGCCCAAAGAGAGAAGTGTCTGAATATTTCCACATCACTGCATTTAAATGAAGTTATCTTTCTATAGACTCATTTCCAGTTCCCCTTTTCCATCCCATTCATCAGGGTGAAAAGATATAGAACAAGAGTTGCTTTAATGTGTCATTCACACCCGACCCGGGCAAAATAAATTATTTGATTAAAATACTGTAATTGATATTTATGAATTTTGCTTATAATCCTCTTACTTAGTAGATAAGTATGGCGTTTGAGACACATTTATTGAAAGTTTACTGCCTCTGTCAGAAGATACAGAATGGATCTAAGGTCAATGGAAAATAACCATATTCAGTTTGGAAATAAACTATCATGAGAACATAGGACTCAACAAAAATGTGAAAGCAGGGAGAGAAAAATCCCAATAATATAATGCAGTAGGTCTACATATTGTGTCAGAGGGAGTCATCAAGAGTTAATTAATAAGTGCTCTCTCCATTAATTAGCATGGACAGGTATCCACACTGCAAGAAATTCCATTAAATAGGCTTAGGTAACAAGCTATCTGTAGGCAAAAGATGGGAGATGAAAGTAAGCTTTCCTCTTACCCACAAAGAAGGTCCCTTCAGCTTAGAAGTCTGAGGAACACTGGCAGGGATAGCTGGGAAGTTTGCATTGCCACTGCTTATGCTATCTCTCCCTTGTAAAATAAAAGGACTTCAGTCTCTTGGGCAGTCAAGCTTTCAGCTTTCCTGAACACTAAATTCACTAATAAATAATATAAATTACTAAGTAAGTGCTGTATCAAAACTGATCAGAGTAAACAGCTTTCTGAGTTAAGGGCAGGATTTTCAAAAGTACTCAGCACTTGTCTAACTGGTTTAATTCTGCTATCAATTATAAAGTTAATTCCATGATAAAGATAGGGGGAGGGGAAACGAGACAAAATCTCATTTGCCCCAAATCAAATAAGTAGCCGGTGAGAGCTGGAATCTGAACTAGATTTAATTCAGTTTTTCTGTTCAGGGTATGTGTAACTTTCTAAAGTACTATTTCTTGTACACCCCATCTCCAAGAGGTTAATACAATAGCTAGTGGAGGACCTTGGTTGGTTTAGTTTGACTACTTATTTGCTTAACTTAATTCAAAGGCACATGACAGACATCTTTCTGTATATTTTAAAGGACTCAAAATAGAATCTTTGGCCCTATGCAAATTTAAAATTCACAAGTTCCTTTAAAAAGACAAAGGCTTCTCTATTTCCCTCTGCCTCCAATCTGGTTTGTGGTTACACCTATGTATCTGAGCATATGCTAACCTGATTTGTTCCTTTAACTGCCCTTTATCCCAACATTACTTCCCCAATTGAACTGTTAGAATGCACTATACCCATTACTTACAATTTACACTAATTACACTTGCTTTAAAAAGGAACAAATTTGTTGCAACTTGTAAATACCCATTTTAATCTGGAAGAGTATATAGATTCTGAATAGTTTAACAGTAAATATTTAGGATTCTATATACAAAGCTTTCAAATGATGCTGATCTGATGCATTTTTGAGGAAATATTTGCCCTACAAATATTTTTAAATATAGTATTTGAATACAGTTTATTCAGTAACCCCTGAACAATACCTCAGCAACTGAAAATTTCAAATATTGTTTGATTACATCTAATTTGCATTAGATACGGAGGTATCCTTTGATACATTGTCACTAACTTATTCCTACTGCCAGTGAACACCAATGTCCATTCTCCCACTGATACACAAAGACAATACAACAAATTTTTGTTGTAGCATAAATGTTAACGGGCAAATATATTCGAGGTAATCCACACAATACCTGGCAATTTAAGTTAGTCACATCATGTGACAAGGAAACCAGATTGAAAAAGAAGTCATGTATATCCAATAAAGAATTAGAAAAATAGCAGAGAAAAGATACTGTAGATTTGGTTTAAGGTTTAAAAAAACAGAAGCCACACGAATCGAACAGAAGATTAAAAAAGCAGCTAGGTAATTATAAAATCAAGTGTCTCCTTAGCAAGTGGCTTAATGTTCATTGCCACCAGCTGACAGACTGCTTTGTACAAGTACAGAAAATGTAATTGTTTCACGGAAATTAGGTTGTGATTTTGGCTGACCTCATCCTATTTCCTGTAATATTTATATGCTGAAGTACCTACCAGCTTTATGAAAATCCAGACATTTTAATATGTAAAGGAAGTTGATTTCCTTATTGTAAGTATTTCCTCCTAATATTGCTATGTATCTGATGAAAACGAAAAGCTTCTGAGTGACGTGTACAGCTATTTAAGATCGGACTTAGTACTGAGTTTATACCCAGCCAGGGCTAGCTCTAGGCACCAGCAAACGAAGCACGGTTCCAAGGGCGACATTCTGGGTGGTTGGGGCAGCATTCCGGGTTGTTTGGGGGGGCGGGGGGGGGAAGGGGGGGGTTGCGCTTCGGCAGTCGCGCTCTTGGAGATTTTTTTTTTTTTGGCGCTTGGGGCAGCAAAACACCTAGAGCCAGCCCTGTACCCAGCAGAAGACCTATAGTTCTAGAGAAAAATCTCCTGAATAGAACCCAAGGAATTTAAAAAGATTTAACAAAAAAAGTTATACATTCTCATCCTCCTAATAGAAAGACACTTATTACTGTTAATTGTTGGCAAGCAGTAAAAATGGAGATTTCAATTTAACCAGTGTTAGAGAAAGTTTTGAAAGGAAGACAAAGGAGATGGAACTCTGGGACTATTTCTAAAAAGGGTACATAGGCTAGGCTTGGAAGGACTAGATTTTTATCAGTAAATGTTGATTTCACCTTTGTGACCCAGGGACCTCATGGTACCAACTGGCAGGGAGCACAGGAGTGCATAAGGGCTACAGGGATCCCCTGGCTCTGGTATTTACTTTACTAGTTCACCAAAGTATATCATGTAAAGTTTCTAATGAAAGCTAGTGTCATAAGAGTCCTCAATGATTATAAAATGCATACATGGATAGTATGTAAGGAGTTATGCATATATTATACTGAAAATTATGTTCTTAGGTTCTCTGATTTGGGGCTGGTCACCAGTAAAGGTGAGAGATGGGTTTACGTTTATCCATCTGTCTACACATAAATTGAGTAATGTAAGGTTCACAATGGACAACCCATTTACAGTCCAAGCAGAATGCTAATCAAGTGATTGCAAAGTTTCCCGAGGAGAAAAAAGTACATGCAATGAAGGTTTTTCTGTCTGCAAGTGCAGACAATGAACTAACTTTAGGGACAGGAAAAAAAAAAAAAAAAAGCTTCTGCATCTTTCCACTGAGAAAGCACGACAATGGCTGTAATACTGTGGAAAGATTTTAGGTGAGCTTTTGCTCTGTCTAATGATAATATCTTTAGTTAAGTTTAGCCTCTACTATGCATGTTATGATTTTATTTTATATCTAACCCTTGGCTTTCAATATTTCTGCATGCTATCATTTGACTCTGCTCTTGCTTTCTCTACAAACAAACCTAAGTGCTGTGTGTTAAGTGGAGCTGTCTTCTATGGTATAACTGGTAAGCTGTGATGTACTGTTCCTTTCGATCTGGGAATTCTGTGAGTGTCCAGTGGATCGGGGCTGGGCACTCCAAGCAGACACTTGGAGGACTTGGGGGTTGGACTGTGCCTATCATTAACCTGCAAAGAAAGAGCAAGGCCTGGAAGGCAGTTCTTGTATTGCCAGAGGATGGCAGCGCTGGGAAACTGATCCACAGCAGGCACAGACAAGGCATCTTCTTGCTAAGGGCGGGCAGTAGCAAGGTTCCTCACAACCCTGGGTAACCCCAGGAAGCATACCACCCCCCTATCCCCACCCCCAAACATTTCCATCAATAATAACTGAAATTTACAGATAGAGAAAGATGTTGCTTGAGAACTTAAAGTTTGAATTAAGGATATTTCGTTTGAATATTTTGACACGTGATGTTGACAATTTGTTTTAACAGCTATGAAGCTTTATCTCATTGAATAATTACTGTTCAACCTCCACATTGTCTCCCCTCCCTCCCACCACATGATTTCCCACAACTATGAATATTTATATCTATAAAAAGTGAAAAGCTCAAAATTTAAAAAATGTGAATTCTGTCATGCCTATGTATAGCATACACAAGGAAGGACAAGTTGTTTGTGTGACCTAGTGACTAGAGCACTGGACTGAGACTCAGGAGACCTGGGATCTATTTCCAGCTCTGCCACTGGTCTGCAGGGTGACTTCTGCAAATCACTTCCACTCTCTGTACCTCAGTTCCCCATTTATAAAGTGTTTGGAGATCTACCAATGGAAAGCACTGTATGAGAGCTAAGTAAACTGTAGAAACAAATGCAGTCTAATCCAGCATGCTGAAAGACATGGGTAACCAAAAAATTGCACTAGTGCACTGCAATCTGAATTATGTAACAGTCAACTCAGCTTTACAATGAAACATGATTTAAGTGAATTCAAGGGTTCAACGAATACCACCAGTTAATTAACAGAGATGATCTTCTAACACATGGGGACGTGATGAGCCTCATGACCAGACTGGGATGATAGGGTCTCCCAAGCTTCTCTGTTGCAGCAAGAACTACTGTTCCAACATACTTGAGCGGTTGGTTGGTTGTTTTTAAAATCACTTGGTGCGGTTTCTTAACAAATGAGGCTGCCTAAGAGCGCTCTCATACAAATTTATTAAAAATTATACATGTTCCTAGAACATGTAACATGGTTACCGAAATACCAAACAGCATCAGTTTCGCCAGGGTTACCAAGTTGTGATGTGAAGAACTCAAATTATTAAGATTAGTCAGAACACTGAATAATGGTGAACAGTATTTGAAGAATGAATCAAAATATTGTATTCATTGTGGAGAAAAAAGTCAGCTTGCCACCAGGAAGACAGGGGAAGGCTATAAACACATAGGATATGTACAGAATGGAAGCAAGGCATCTCTCCATGGGAAAATGGTGGTCCAGTGGGACATATTCCCAGTACTATATAGATTCTGTTCAGATTCACCCAAATACAAATTAACTTCACATGTGCACTTGCCCATTTTGCCAATGCAAATCTAAGACTTGGTAATCTAGTACTAAGCAGCAACGGTTGGCATAGTAAGAGAAGGAGAAGTTCACTTTTATTGGGTTGTCAACTCTGCAAAATTTGAGCTACCAGTAACTATGCAAAGTCTATCTGGAACCTTTCAACTTTTTACACAGTATTAAAATGGCAATTTTGGACAACAGCACATCTAGAGATTCTTTAGAAAACTTTATAGTAGATATGCAAGTTAAAATTCTCACCATCAAAATAGTTTCTGGTCTGCTGGGAGGTAGACTGCAACACACTTTCAGCATATTTGATCGACAGATTCTGGTCACTGAAAAATAAAACAGACCTTGTAGTTTAAAATTTAAATATTAGTGCACGATTACAGTTGCCCGTATATGTAAGTGTACACACAAAGAATTAAATGTTTTATAGTAGAACATTCATTTGGCTTTACAAACACTAATTTAGGTCCTAATCCTCCCTCTCCTTACAAAATTTACAAGTCTTTCTGTTTAAGCCGTATACTCAACAGGTGAACAGAATATATATTAGTTGGTTCTCAAAGTTATCAGTGGTTGAAAAATGATGTGCTAGATGTGAAAGGTGATTGACATCAACAACTTACATTATTTGGGGGGGAGGAGGGGAAATTGCTTAAAATTTGTCCTTAATCAAGGCCAGGGAGAAGGCAGGATATAGTTTTGAAAGTTTCCCCTTAAATGATAAATATTCTAAAGCATAAATGGGAGTTGAGTGCCCAACTCCCATTTTGCCTTTAAAAAAATCTTCCTCTCAGGTTACCAGAGTGAGAAAAAGCACACTTTTTAAAGAAAGGATAAGCTCTCAACTCCAAGTATTTCCAAATGGGCACATGCAAAAAAAGTGCTCTTAAATATTTAACTTTTCAATTCCTCCTCTCCAGAATTTTTTTTTTTTAATATTATACACAAACATACATAGACAAGCACCCAGAGACACAAAATTTTATGTTGTTGCCATTTTCTTCAAAGTTTAATTTTACCATGCAGTTAGAACCTTCCTTATGCACTAAAAACTTAAGTTTAATAGCTTCAAGGCAGAAAAACATTACCAAGTCAAAGTTAGATTGTCTGAAACAGGCAAATTGGTCAAATACAACCAAATGTGGTGTTACAGAGCCAGAATTACATTCCCATCCCCTGCCCCTGTATAAACCTTAATGGAAAAAATAGCACTTCATTTTGATTTGTGCATCCTGAAAGATTCAATAATAATACATACTACTGATTCAGCTTCAAAGATGTATCTTGTAGAAGTACGTGAACATCCAGCTACAAAGAGTAGCTCCCTCTCCCCCACCATTGTCAATTGCTCAGACCGATAATCTAAAACTCTTTTCAGCGCTATACCACCTATAGAAGGAAAAAACAGCTCTGCCCCAAAGGACTTTTAACCAATATAAGGAAAATAATGGATCAGACAGAATCTGTGGACCAGATAACATCAAACCTCAAAGCAGACTTAATTTTTGTTTACATATTATCACCTATTGTAATGTTCTTTGGAAATCTTTAAAGAAAAAGTCTGTTTTGAAGAGAGATCTCAGTGAAGAGAAGAAGGTTGGGCAATAGGCTGTTTTATTATGCACTTTTCAGATTTACATTATTAGATCTGTGCTTATGCTGTGGTAAACAATGGATAGATTTACCATGACAGTTGTCACACAAAAACTTTGGTTAAACTCATCCTCAAACTACTACTTCTGGCAGAGATTTTCAACCAGGGTATTTGGCTTTGGAATTTGCTTCATTCCTTATTTCAGAATATGGAAATTTTCAGGTCATGCTATAAGACCCATCTGTTTATCTTTTGGGGAAGGTGGGGGTTGATTGTGTGGAGTGAACAATTAATTCAGGGTTTCTCAAACAGGGGTCGCCGCTTGTGTAGGGAAAGCAGCAGCTAGTAAGTCCCTCGGCCCTCGTCGCTTCCAGCAGCTCCCATTGATCTGGAGCAGCGATCCGCGGCCAGTGGGAGCCGCGAGCGGCTGGACCTGCGGACAGGGCAGATAAACAAACCGGCCCGGCCCGCCAGGGGCTTTCCCTACACAAGCGGTGACCCCTGTTTGAGAAATGGGACCATAGTCTGGGAAATATTGCACATCATTTTCCTTGAATGAAATATGGGCCCCAAGTGAATGTTCCATGTCACTTTTATATAAAACTATTCCAGAAAAAACATTAAAATAATTATGGCTTAATTTTTGTCACTCTTAACCCAGGAGAAATGGATTTTAGGATTTTTCATTCAAAACAGTTATATTTTGACAGATATTTACCATCACATCCAACTAGATGCAAACAACTGAAAATACATCAAAGTGTTACAAGTTTAAACCCTAAAATGTTTGGTGGTTAAAACACGGCAGAGCCTTGTTCTGACCACGACCAGCTAAAATATTTTTTAAAAGCATAAGACCTGTTTACACTAGGCATAAACACATTTTAACACAACCTATTTTCCTAGTCTAGACATGCATTTATTCATTAACATCTTGTTTGTATCAATATTAAAACTGAGATCTTCCCTCAATAAGTTGTGATTGTCACATAGACCCATTCATTTGTACCTAGTTGTGAAGCTTTTAAAATAAGTCTATCACAAAATCCAGCTAGGAAGTTATAACAGCAGGCTTGAAAGGAAAAGTCAACAGATTTGGTACGGCAAGGGGATCGAGTCCCTAAGCTCTCTTCCTAATACCTTTGGTAGGAACCATGACTACTCTCTACCTTTGTTGTCTTGAGAAGGCAGGGAAAAAGAGGTACACATCACTAAAAGTATAGGAGAGATAACTTGGCAGGAGAAGAAAACAAGGAATAGTATTTGAGGGAAGTGAGAAAAAAAATGAAGGGTACATCTAACCCAGAAATAAAAGACCCATGGCACAGCTGTGTCTGGCCTCAGTCAGCTGACTCTGGCTTGCAGGGCTTGTGATGTGGGGGTAAAAATTGCTGTATAGGTATTGGGGTCAGGCTGGAGCTTGGTCTCTGGGACCCCGTGAGGGAGAAGGGTGCCAGAGATCAGGCCTGAACGTCTACACAGGAATTTTACAGCCCCACAGACTGAGCCTCGCAAGCCAGAGTCAGTTGACCTGGGGACCAACTGCAGCTGTTTAACTGCTGTGTAGATGTACCCTAAGAGCCTACTGGAATACACATACATTATGTAGCTTTCAAGTTTTTTCTCCCCCTACATCCTGAAAGCAGTCTCAAGAAATTCCCTTTGATAGCTTGTTAAAATGATGGGTCTGGAAAGTCTGCATCACTGGGAGTGGCAAAATGGGATGAACGAACACAAGCTTACAGACGTACAATACACCTCAGAAGGAGTTGTGTTAAACAAGAAATCACTGATAATGGATTAGTGAAAAGCAGTTTAATGATTTAGGCTCCAACTTCACTGCATTTCCGTCAGTAAAAGTTTTGTCAGTCAGTGTGAAAAAACATCTCTGACTGACAAAAGTTTTACCAATAAAAAGCGCCATTGGGAGCAGTGCTTTGTCAGCGGGAGACACTTTCTCACTGACAAAGCTACCACCCCTCGTTGGGGGTGGTTTTATTTTGTCAGCAGGAGAGCTCTCTCCTGCCAACGAAGAGTGGCTATACAGTGTATCTTACAAGGGCACTGCTGTAACAGCACAGCTGTGCCACTGAAAGGTGTGCAGTGTAGAGACAGCCTTAGAAAAGTACATAAAAAAAATGGTATAAGCAACTTGCCACTGAAATTCAGTTGTTTATCTGCAGTATTTCTACTACCAAAAATATTCATTGGCTAGGAAGGCAAGGACCATTTTAAGTGGCAGAGCTTGGTGTAATATATTAGCTTTTTTAAAAAAAACATGGTTCAAAAGGAGGAGAAAATTTAGATTCCTAGCAGGTAAAAAACACTGCTTAAGGTCTTCAGTGTTAGAGAGCCATGAAAACAAGCCGTTGTAGGTTTATATCATCTTATGTTCATTGTTTCTGTATATTACAGTTTGCAAAAAGTTTAATAATGCTTAGGATTTGTTAAACTGGTGTGTTAATTGTACCAACGTGTGCATTTACGTTATAAGCTCTGAGGCACAGATTTATTTGGCGCACTTTACCCACTGAACTTCAAGATGTACATCTAAAATTCAATATAAATTAAATGTTTCATTCTAGATTACATGCAACATTGCTTTCACACCATTCTCATAGGATTTGTTCAGCCTTCCCATAAATTCTACTCACTAAGGGACCAATTTTGCAGCCCTTACATGTACAAGTCTCATAAGCGTTAATGAGAGTTTTGAATGGTGAAAGTGTTGGGCCACGGTGATTATACAGAATTCATAATTAGTCTAATAGTTTTTGACTTTGCATGTGTTTCCTACACAACCCCTCCCACTCTCTAGGAGAGAAATTTCAACCTTTCCTAATTTTCTACAACTGTTGCCTACAATAAAAGATGGAATGTTTCAGACAGTTAACTTTACCCACAATCCAGAAAACAACACATGGCACTAAAACAATTCGCACTTCATTAAGACTCTTATTTAGAGTATTTGTTAGCATTACCTGCAGGAAACACTTTCTTTAATACCCTGGTTGTCCAGTGGGCTAGTTCCTTCAACAATAGGTGAATCCAGATTGGCAGATTCATTGCTGATATGATCACTACTTTCGTACCCAGACTCAGTCCTTTGCATCTGCCAACTGTCAGCATGGACTTTTCTCTCTGTAAATCCTTTAATTTTCTCAGTATTTCCTTTTCCTTCTGAATCCAAGGAACTCCTACTTCCTGTCTCCTGTTTTGTTTCATCTTCATAAATAGTCATTAACCCTTTCTGGGTTTGGTTCTCTTTTGGCCAATTGTTAAAGCTCTGCTCCTTTTCATGTTTAGGTTTACTGCTTGGATTTGCCTTATGTTGTGGGCTATGCTGCTTCTTCTCAGTCTCACTGAAAATGCTGTCCACATTTAGTGTCTCTCGCATAGGTTTCCAACCTCTGTTTCTGCTTCTGCTGATACTTCCTTTGTCCCTAGAGTCTTGGCTGCTGTCTGTATCATAGCCAGTGGCACTGTCAGCCCTAACCCTGCTCATCATTTTCTCCCCAGCAGGAAAAACTTCTCTTTTATTTGACCCTAAGACCTGTGCAGTAGGCCTGGTTTGGTTTGGTACTCTTTCATGTTTGTAAGGTCCTCTTCCCTGGCTACCATATAGGCGCTGATCAGTGTAGTGTCTAAATCCATTTCCAGCAGGAGGTGATCCTGACTTAAAATGAGAGCGGTCTTCTCCTATTAGATCTTGTAAAATGAAAGAAAAGAAAACAAAAAAGAAGCTCTATTGAAGTTCTCCTTCAAGTACATTCTTTTAATAAAAATCTTCCCTGTCTGACATTGTTGTGCATAAGACAGCTAGTTATTCCTGCTATGCCATAACAATTTAAAGGGGGGGAAAAAAAAAAAAAAAAAAAAAAAAAGACTCAAATGGCACAAATTTTAAAAATGTCTGTAAAAGTGGAGACTTTAATCTTGGGATTTTTTTCTTTATCTAAAGTAGCAGCTTTAGCACATAACATTTTTAATCTAGACAAATTGATATTTTAGCCATTTGTTTCTAAAGTTTGATTTTTAAATGTACCTCTTTGTCTCCCAGAGTCTCTTCTTGATCCTCTATCTGCATCTTTTCTTAGGTAGGATGAAAAGTTTCTCATGTCAACTGCCTTCTGGGCACACTCTTTGGAGATGTCCTTTAATTTGTCCTTCTGATCACTGTGCCCCAACTTAACTGCAAAAATATTCATTATTGTATCTTATCTAAATAGCCATGGCAAAAAGCATGTACAATTACACTTACTATATCTTCACTTTCTAGTGAAGACTACACCACCACCACCTTTTATCTACCTCAAATTTTAAAAATCCAAAACAGTCTGCACACAGCAAAATCCATTAAGGTTAATTAACAATAATATATAATACTTACCTTAAAGGGATCCTTACAAATGTAAAGTTATAAATTTGACAAAATATGTACACTGACTGTGCTTCATGTAAGCAAGGTTTAATTGTAGCTATTGAACATACTACATTTTTTCCCTCTGGATCTAAAACTATTTGATCTGAATGAAAATTAACCTTTAGGGCTCATACTAAAACAAAGCAGAGAGTTAACACTAATTACTTCATCAAAAGCAAGGCTTCGTTTCTGAGAATATAGTGGAGTTTCAAGTAAAGAATCTGTAATCTGTTTTATTTAAATTGATGTTCATAGTCAGTGAGCAGTGTTCATTTTTGGGTCACCATCGGTCCCAAGTGAGTTAATAGCAAGCTGAACGTTTTTAAAATTTACAGTGAAAGAAAAAAGTACTTAGCCATCAAGTCTGGCTTCAAGTTGTAAGAAGAAAATAATTTTAGCTAACATCTAGATATTGGAAGACAGGAGGGGGTAATTAACAGAGAAGAGAAATAAATCTCTTAATTAAGCAGAACTGGTTTCTCTTGGCTAGGTCCTTCATTCTCTCTCTTACTGGTCTAAGGTTTAAAGCACATTGGCAACCCAACAAGGGGGAGGGGATGGAAGGGAGGGCAAGCTGTGCCCTTCCTGCATCAGCATCACCCAATTGTGATATCCTGATATGAGAATTTTGTAATTTGTCTTAACCTGAAAAATCTGATTTACACATTAAAATGGACTGATGTTTTAACAAATATAATAGAAACCCACCATAAAAAGGAAGTGACTATTGCTACTTCTGCTTTCCAAACATAGGACAAGGAAAGATCAATTAAAAAGCAAAGAATTACAGTCAATAACTACAGCCCAACATATTACAATAGTGGATTTTTATTGGGGCTTGAGGGCAGTGGAGAACTTAGTCATATAGTTTCAGAGTAACAGCCGTGTTAGTCTGTATCCGCAAAAAGAAGAACAGGAGTACTTGTGGCACCTTAGAGACTAACAAATTTATTAGAGCATAAAAGTTTATGCTCTAATAAATTTGTTAGTCTCTAAGGTGCCACAAGTACTCCTGTTCTTCTTTTTTTAGTCATATAGTGACTAAGTTCAAATTAGTTTTTCACATGTCAATCAATCATTCTTCATGGTAGATGGACTGAAAGTTCAGTACCAATGATGGAACTATTTCAGAACAAGCTTTGCAGCTAAAGAAAATGTATCCAAAATAACACTGCTGTGAAAAAAAAGTTAGGAAATTACATATTTAAGAAGGTACTTACCTGGCACTCTACCACCACTTGCTAGAATATGGCTTCTACTGAAGGCTGAATTGTCGGTCTCAAATTTTTTAATGCTCTTCTGACTAGCACATTCTCCAAATCCATTCTCTTTTGTGTGATCTGACTTTGGAACGGATGACTTCTCAAATCCTATAACATTACACATCATTAATCTTCAGAAATGAAATTCTTGCTCATTTACATCGTCACATTTATTTTTAATTTCAAGAATTAGAAAGTATAGTTTTGGATTACTTTAAGTTTTACTTAATAGTTCACTTAATAGTTTGTGGCATACAAGAAGATTTTTGTAATATGTTACATATTATGCATTTTTCCAATATAAATACGGTGATGGGCATTCACTTCTGATTTTCTTCCTTGAGATGGTCACCATCAGGCAACAGTTCACTAAGTGAATGGAAACAGGCCAAATCCAATTTTCTTTTCATCATCACTTTCAAATTTTATAACACAGAAAACAATAGCCAAACATTGCAGAGTCAAAGGGCTAGATTCTGACCAGACACTGAGACGACACTGCCCTTTCATAATGAATCCCTAAATAATATGTCTCCTGCAACTTCAAAGCTTCAAGGTTCTGAACCGTCATCACTTGCTCACAGTTCTTCCTCAAAACATTTTTTCCAGTTTTATACTATTTTGGGGGTATCGAAAAAATACATATATACCATCACTTATCTACTCTCATGCAGACAAAACATGCCATGACTACATATTAAATAGTATTTAACAATTAAATACTATTAGTTATACTATTTAGTCACAAACAAAACACCACACAATAGAAAAATCAAAGTTCTCTCTTTCTTGGCTAAATGAGATCACTTAGGTCAACATAAGACCATAAAAACAGCCATACTGTGTCAGACCAATGGTCCATCTAGCCGAGTATCCTGTCTTCCAACAGTGGCCAATGCCAGGTGCTTCAGAGGGAATGAACAGAAATGATCTATCCTCCGTTACCCATTCCCAGCTTCTGGCAAACAGAGACTAAGGACACTTCAGAGCATGGTTTTACATCCCTGCCCATCCTGGCTAATGGCCATTGATAGACCTATCCTCCATGAGCTTATCTAGTTCTTTTTTGAACCCCAATGTAGTCTTGGCCTTCGCAACATTCTCTGGCAAAGAGTTCCGCAGGTTGATGGTACCAACTTAGAGAAGTACGATTTACCATATTCTTCCAATGTGTAATTTTAGTGCTTTGGCCATTTGTGTTTTTACAGTTAAAGAATGTTTCTAGTTAGGAATCCTTTAAATGTCTCAATCCACATTTTAACATTTGATTCAAAACATTATTTAGATAGTTCTAATGTTAAGTATACACACACCAAATGCGATCAGGACATTTAGATAATTATTGATAAAGGCACTTAAGATCAGGACAGCTAATCAATTATTAGCTAACAGATATTGGTCATATTCTATAAAAAATGGCATTAGTCAAAACTTTATTACCCAAGTCATCTCCTGCAGCTGCTTTGTAATGAGACCAGTGAATTATATGCTTTGGGGCATCTTCTGTCGATACTGGTGTACCATCTGGGTTAGCATAAAATAGCAGCAATGGCTGAAAGTGACATCGAATGCACTTGGAGACCACATCTTTCCATTTTGTTCCAACCTAATACGAAAATGTTCATATTTTTGCGAATATAAAAACTAACTAGTACTTAAATCCAATTATAAGCATACCTTAATAAACCAAAAGACATTTTACATTAATTGAATGTCTGATCCTAAAAACACAGCACAACTGCAGCTGTACTGCTCATTTTAAATTTATGGAAGCTAGAGCAGAAAAGCAAACATTTGCATACGAGTTAGCAAACTAAACATCAACACATTACAAATACAGTCATCAACAGATTTTATCATATTCATTACTTATTAAACCTATATTTTTAAGAAAAATCACACTAACATCTATCCAATTGTTGCACATTTAAGAATAGTGAAGTTGTGCATTCATGTTTTTTTTTTAATACTTAAAACTGACTTGTCAGACTACTTTTCATGAAAATGAGGACATCTGATTGTGTTTTAAGTCTGGTGTCAAAAGAATAAGTTATGTTCTAATGCAGAAAAAATTATATTTGGGGCACAATGTACCATTAAAAAATATAAAGGTCATTAAATCTAGCATCAATAATGCAGAGCCTACCTCTTTCACATTAGCATCATCAAACAGTACCCACTTGCAACTCTTGGTATGAAAGGCAAAGGCACAGTAATGTCGACTCGTGTAGCAAATCATCCCCACAAGAAAAAGTTCACTATTCTTGGCCTGTTCATCTGTAACCCTATAGAACAGCTGTAAAAATGATTATGATAGATTAAAGAAAAAGTACGTCTGAGGTTGTAAAGTTAGATTAAGTCAAGGTTGCATGCATGTCTCCTTGTGTGTCTATCTGCATTATAACAGGAGTTACATGAGCATGTAATTTCTAAAGTATCCCTGCCTCATTCTGAGTACAAGATGACTAATGCTCAGAGAACTAATCCATTGTGTGATGAGGGACACTTATGTTTGTAGGACTTTTGCTTAATTTATTGCAGAAGTTTGAAGGTATACAGTGAATGAGGTGAGGACTGCAGGAAAAGAAAGGATGGTCTCATGGTTAAGGCAATTGAATGTCACCCTGGAGAACTGATACCTTGGAATCACTTAAACCAAGCTTTTCACAAGTGGCCATTCACTCTGTGTTCATGTTCTGGGTACTCAATGTCGATTAGACCTGTGCCTTGAACATATAAAATGCCATGAAGTCTGAAAACCAGGTCCTAGCCATCTCAAGTTAGCAGACACTTGATAATTTTGCCATTACTCTGGATGCTTTAGTTCCCCAACTGTAAAATGGGGCTACCACCACTTTACCCCACAGATGTGTCATGAAGATTATTATAATAGTTCACACAAAATATACTCCCTGATCTATTTTTAAATGTTAATTGTAATTTCAAAGTTAGTTACCATATACACTCGTTCATAAGCCAAATTTTTTTTAGTAAAAAAGGGAGCACCAGAGAAGGGGGTCGGCTTATGAACGGGTATAGAGAGGGAGAAGTCGGACACAGCCCCTCCCCACAACAGAGGGAGCAAGGAGAGGCAGCACAGCCAGCAAAGACAGAAGGGAAGAGGCGGGGCCAGAGTCTCTCCACTTCTGGCCACACTGCTCTCCCCCCAGCCTCCGAAGCAGCTGCAGCTCCAGGGCTGGCAGGCTGCAGCCCTGCCTGCCGGAACAGGCTGCGGCCCTGCCACCCAGCCTGCCGGAGCAGCTCCAGCCAGGTTAGAGACATCCTCCCCTGGCCCTCCCCAGATAAGGTGGGAAGGGACGGGATGGCAAGAGTGTGGGGGTCCCGGGTTAGGGGTTGTCATGTGGGTGGTGGTCACAGGGGTTACTCCCCTGACTCCCAGCTTCTCCCTCCCCCTCCCACAAAAATTTCCCCACCAGTTGCTGTCCCAGCCCGTCAGGGTAAGCAGCTGGCACGCCAAGACGCTTTGTTTACTTAGATTTACCTCCGTGCCTGCGGACCCTCGAGGTAAACAAACCATCTCTGCCCACCAGCAGCTTATCCTGATGGCCCAGGAGCCAAAGTTTGCTGACCCCAGAATTATAGGGTCGGCTTATGATCAGGTTATAAACATTTTCCATTTTTACTTATCCATCTTGGGAGGGGGATCGGCTTATAAATGAACCAGCTTATGATAGAGTATATACGGTATATATAAACTTATTTTAAGGAAAAAAAAGGCATGAGCATGATGCATCAGCAGTTGGGACTGAAATTTTAAAAACAAAATAGATTAATTTTAATTCAGATACCCCAGGAAGATAAAGTTGTGTTGCCAGATTCCGCATGACATCTTCGGTCAGGTCAGAATGTTCTGAATCCCAAACTAAACCGATTGTCACAATCTCAGGGCAGTTCATGAGAACACGACGGATTTTTATTTTTTGACCACAGTTACTCTAGAAGAAAAAAGTGAGACGCAAAAGATTGAACAAGCCAACAACTAGGACAATGAGAAAGGTATTGGATGACCAGAGTAAAAATAAAGATGTTCCACACTTCTTTCCTAGCCTCAAATTTAAATTTATGACCTCTAAATTGTCAGTAGAAACCATGAAGATATGTATGTAATCACATAGTGTTATAAAACACTGGACACATATTCTGATCATGTCATCTTCAAAGTCAGCCAAGCTTCATTCCCCCAGCCACTTATGGCAAACTTACGAGATGGAGGACACGGACTTTATTATTATTTTCTTCTCTTTGATCACTGTTTAGTGTTTTTCGGGAATATTGCTCTGTGGCCCTGAAACAAACAGTACTAGAACACAAAGCCAGACAATTATGAGAGAGAGACAAGAGTGAGAGAAAGGCAGACACAAGCAAGAAAGAAGAGACTTGAGATGAACTAGATAGAAAACAGTCTTTTATCAAGCCATATCACTACCAAAAACCAGACTAAAGGAAACTGCATTTAGTCAGCATGTATCATTCAGGGTCATCAAATCCAACCAAGTAAGTAGTTTGTTAGTAAATGAAGAGTTTCAACTAACAAAACATGGACTTAAGTACCTCATTTTCACAATGGCCATTTGTGTGCCCACAACTTTATGTGCAAACCCTCACACACAGATGATAGCTGCATGTGTAGGTAAGTGCTGACAAAGTGTCACTCAAGGAGTAGATGCAAGAGTTTGCATGTTCGAAGTTGAGCTGTACTCAAATGCAGTCCAAAAATATTACTGAATCTGAATCCTATGAAATTATTTCCTATGTCTAAACCACAGAAATGTAAGAATTGTTTATTCTGTCTACTTACAGGGCACTTCCTGAAGTCATCAGTAGTATTTGCTGCCTGTAGCAATTCTGCAAACATTTCTGGCTTGAGACGCTCATGCCTTTCCATCATTCTGTCAACTTCATTGCTGTAAACATGAAATAGAAACACATTTCACTAGAAATCTTCCACTTTAATAGTAAACAGATTTAAGCTACCTCAGTAATGCCTCAAAAATTTAGTGTGGCAATGTATACTTAAGAATTAATACAAGATTGCCCTCCTTTCTTAATGATATTTGCCAATATTTTTTCTTTAGTGAATTTAGTTCTCCTGAAATTGTAGATCATCAGCCTTGAAGCCCTCTATCCAGATCAGGAGGATTATAATGTGGACTGCAGACAAGCAAGTTTCCCTGCAATTGCACTGCAATGTGTCTCAAACCGGACCTGATTATGTTTCAAGTGAGAGGGTAGTCCACTAGGAACTATACTAAGATCAACTAATTTTATGGCAAAGTCTGCTGAACAGCAGAATTTTTGTATGGAATAAGTTAATTTTAACCTCTTACTGAAATTATCAGCCTGAAAACGTTTACAATTGATGGAAGCAAAAGATGACTCATTAGAGCTTAACTCTAATGTATAGTAATTGTTTTCAACCATAAGAACGGCCCTACTGGGTCAGACCAAATGTCCATCTAGCCCAGTATCCTGTCTTCCGACAGTGACCAATGCCAGGTGCTTCAGAGAGAATGAACAGAACAGGTAATCATCAAGCGATCCATCCCCTATCGCCCATTCCCAGCTTCTGGCAAACAGAGGCTAGGGACACCATCTCTGCCCATCCTGGCTAATAAGCCATTGGTGGACCTATCCTCCATAAATTTATCTAGTTCTTTTTTAAACCTTGTTATAGTCTTGGCCTTCACAACAGCCTCTGGTAAGGAGTTCCACAGGTTGCCTGTGTTGTGTGAAAAAATACTTCCTTGTGTTTGTTTTAAACCTGACGCCTATTAATTTCATTTCGTGACCCCTAGTTCTTGTGTTTGGAGAAGAGTAAACAACACTTCCTTATTTACTTTCTTCACACCAGTCATGATTTTATGGACCTCTATCATATCCCCCCCTTAGTCATCTTTTTTCCAAGCTGAAAAGTCCCAGACTTATTAATCTCACCTCATATGGCAGCCGTTCCATACCCCTAATCATTTTTGTTGCCCTTTTCTGAACCTTTTCCAATTCCAATATATCTTTTTTGAGATGGGGCGACCACATCTGCATGCAATATTCAAGATGTAGGCATACCATGAATTTATAAAGAGGCAATATGATATTTTCTATCCCTTTCTTATTGACTCCCAACGTTCTGTGTTAGTTTTTTTGATTGCCGCTGCACTTTGAGTGGATGTTTTCAGAGAACTATCCACAATGACTCCAAGATCTTTCTTGAGTGGTAACAGCTAATTTAAACCCCATAATTTTATACATATAGTTGGAATTATGTTTTTCAATGTGCATTGATCAACATTGAATTTCATCTTCTATTTTGTTGCCCAGTCACCCAGTTTTGAGAGATCCTTTTGTAGCTCTTCAGAGTCTGCCTGGGACGTCACTATCTTGAGTAATTTTGTATCATCTGCATATTTTGTCACCTCACTGTTTACCCCTTTTTCCAAATCATTTATGAATATGTTGAATAGGACTGGGCCCAATATAGACCTCTGGGGGACACCACTATTTACCTCTCTCCATTCTGAAAACTGACCATTTATTCCTACCCCTTTGTTTCCTATCTTTTAACCGGTTACCAATCCATGAGAGGACCTTCCCTCTTATCCCATGACTGCTTACTTTGTTTAGGAGTCTTTGGTGATGGACCTTGTCAAAGGCTTTCTGAAAATCTAAATACACTATATCCCCCTTGTCCACATGCTTGTTGACCCCCCTCAAAGAATTCTAGTAGATTGGTGAGGCACGATTTCCCTTTACAAAAAACATGTTGACTCTTCCCCAACAAATTATGTTAATCTAGGTGTCTGACAATTTTGTTCTTTACTATAGTTTCAACCAGTTTGCCTGGTACTGAAGTCAGGCTTACCGGCCTGTAATTGCCAGGGTCACCTCTGGAGCCCTTTATAAAAATTGGTGTCACATTAGCTCTCCTCCAGTCATTTGGTACAGAAGTTGATTTAAATGATAGGTTACAAACTACAGTTAACAATCCTACAATTTCACATTTGAGTTCCTTCAAATCTCTTGAGTGAATACCATCTGGTCCTTGTGACTTATTACTGTTTATTTTATCTGTTGGTTCCAAAACCTCATCTAATGACACCTCAATCTGAGACAGGTCCTCAGATGTGTCACCTAAAAAGAATGGCTCAGGTTTGGGAATCTCCCTCACAGCCTCAACCGTGAAGACCGATGCAAAGAATTCATTTAGTTTCTCCGTAATGCCCTTATCGTCCTTGAGTGCTCTTTTAACATCTTGATCATCCAGTGACCCCACTGGTTGTTTAGCAGGCTTCCTGCTTCTGATGTACTTAAACATTTATTTTGCTATTACCTGGAGTCTTTGGCTACCTTGTCTTCAAATTCTTTTTTGGCCTTCCTAGTTATAATTTTACTCTTCATTTGCCAGAGTTTATGCTCCTTTCTATTTTCCTCACTAGGATTTAACTTCCACTTTTTGAAGGATGCCTTCAAAATCCATGAAAGAAAGAAAATGCCCATCAGGCAGGGAGTTTGGCCATCAGTTTTCACCTCACTGCCACACAAGAGTTCCCAATACACCAAGAGAACATTTAAAAAAATTATTTTGTGCCCTTCTCTATGCTGTTTTATGGATATGCACCTCTACCCTGATATAACACGATCCAATATAACACGGGTTCGCATATACTGCGGTAACCCCAGGACTCCAGCAGCGGGGCTCGGGCAACGCTTTAAAGGGTCCGGGGCTCTAGCTGCTGCGGGGAGCCCCAGGCCCTATAAATCACCGATGAAGCCCTGCCACTGCTACCCCAGAGCAGCGGCAGCGGGGCTCAGCAAGCGTTTCAAGGGCCTGGGGCTCTGGCTGCTGCAGGGAGCCCCGGGCCCTTTAAATCACTGCTGGAGCCCTGCCGCTGCTTCCCCAATATAACGGGGTTTCACCTATAACGCGGTAGGGATTTTTGGCTCCCGAAGACGGCGTTATATCGGGGTATAGGTGTATAAAGAAGGCCTGAAGAGTTTATTTTCAGTGTCTGTGGAGGGATTTCTTCTATTATAAAAACCTCAAGAAGGCCCTCTCTATTTAAAAATCAAACAGCTCCACTTTCAGATAATGCACAAAGTTCACACACAAAAAAAAATCCACCACAGACATGCTGGAGATACTCCTGGAAAACGAAAGGAGACCAGAGATGACGACATTGGTGCTATTTCTAAAGGTAAAGATAAAAAAGAGCTTTCATACCTCAAGAAAAAGCAACAACAACAAAAATTAAGAATCCTTTGCATGTCACCTTTAACTATTTTAGGAACATTCAAGAGTTTTTCTAATAAGAGAAAATAAGACAAACATTTGAATTGGCATGCAGACCATAAAAATCACAATTTCACTTAAGATTCCACCATCTTTCTTGTCACCTGGGTTCATAACCTTGTCATTTTTCACTCTTTTCGTTCACACCACTAAATCCTGTTACTTTTCCCATCTATAACTTCTCAAAAATCCATCATTTCCTCTTCGTTATCACGTCCAAAACCTTGTCCGGTCACTGCTCCTCTCACTCTTCAACTACAGAAACATACTTCCCTTATGCCACCTTCCTGCCATTTACCCCCGGGTACCTCCAAATAACTGCCAGTAGACGACCAGCTGGTCTGCTGTTCCAAGAAATATACAGAAGTGTTTATACAAATATAAATAAGGAATTTGAAAAAAAGATACAGTAGTTGGCAGTAGGTGAGAGGGATTTTTTGCATTACTACTCTTATTTTAGTGACCATAATTTTCCATCCTACTCAGAAGGCTAACTCCAGTAGGTGTTTGATCCTCCTGCAGTCGTCAACAACACATGTGAAATAAGCACTGCAGGGGTCTGTTTTGGGACCAGCTCTGTTCAATATCTTCATCAACAACTTAGATATTGGCATAGAAAGTACGCTTATTAAGTTTGCAGATGATACCAAACTGGGAAGGATTGCAACTGTTTTGGAAGATAGGGTCATAATGCAAAATGATCTGGACAAATTGGAGAAATGGTCTGAGGTAAACAGGATGAAGTTTAATAAAGACAAATGCAAAGTGCTCCACTTAGGAAGGAACAATCAGTTTCTCACATACAGAATGGGAAGAGACTGTCTAGGAAGGAGTACGGCAGAAAGGGATCTAGGAGTTATAGTGGACCACAAGCTATATATGAGTCAGTGTGATGCTGTTGAAAAAAAAAAAAAAACAAAAAAGATAAAAAAAAAAAAAAAGCAAACATGATTCTGGGATGCTCACAACACACCTGTTAATGCAAGACACGAGAAGTCTTTCTTCCGCTCTACTCTGCGCTGGTTAGGACTTGCGGTGGGGCGGCTGCACCATGTCCGGAGAGTGTGGGCTGCGGCAGGCCCGGGTGCCTGCACATCCCAGCAGCCAATAAGAAGGACTTGTTGCGAGCCCATCAGAGGCCAGATTGGGGACAGCCAATCAAGGCCAAGCTCAGCCATATAAAAGACTGCTCAGGGAGAGAGTGGTCAGTCTGTCCCAGGCCGTCAGGGGGGAAGGTCTGTCTCCAGAGCTGGGAGGCCAGCACCACGGACAGCGCAGTGCAGGCCAGCCTTGGAGAGCAGGAGAAGGTCCTACTCCATAGCCTGCCAGGTGGCTGGCCTTGAAAGAAAGGGCCTAGCGGGAAGAAGGGCCGTTGGGGAAGTGGTCCAGAGGAACAGACAGGGGAGAAAGGAGAAGGAGGACAGCGAGGCTGTCGCTAGAGGGCCTCTGGACCGGGACTCAGAGTAGTGGGCAGGCCTGGGTCCCCCTCTCCCCCTTTGTTCCCCTTGGCAGTACACCCAACCATAGGCCGCAGGGAGCGGCCAGCAGAAACTACACCAGATCCCGGGCTGTAGGGATGGACTTGGAGGGGTAGGACTGTTGATCATCCAGCCCCTGGAAGGGGGTGTGAATAGACGACACCATGCGTCGGGAGCAACGCGGGTCCACACGCCAACCAAAGGTGGGACGACAGACGGGACACCACCAGAAGGGGGCGCTCTACTGGATCGAACCAATTCCGAGACGACCAGTAGGATGTGCCACGGTGGTGAGTCCCAACGTTGTCACAGGCCTCAACTGGACTATTGTGCCAAGTTCTGGGCACTGCATTTCAAGAAAGATGTGGAGAAATTGGAGAGGGTCCAGAGAAGAGCAACAAGAATGATTAAAGGTCTAGAGAACATGACCTATGAAGGAAGGCTGAAAGAATTGGGTTTTTTAGTTTGGAAAAGAGAAGAGGAGACATGATAGCAGTTTTCGTACCTAAAAGGGTGTCATAAGGAGGAGGGAGAAAACTTGTTCACCTTAGCCTCTAAGGATAGAACAAGAAGCAATGGGCTTAAACTGCAGCAAGGGAGGTTTAGGTTGGACACTAGGAAAAAGTTCTTAACTGTCAGGGTGGTTAAACACTGGAATAAATTGCCTAGGGAGGTTATGGAATCTCCATCTCTGGAAATACTTAAGAGTAGGTTAGATAAATGTCTATCAGGGATGGTGTAGACAGTATTTGGTCCTGCCATGAGGGCAGGGGACTGGATTCAATGACCTCTCGAGGTCTCTTCCAGTCCTAGAATCTATGAAGTATTTTTTTATTACGTCAAATTAAAGAGCAGTCAATTTAGAGCACTTCCTTGTTCAGTGACAGGTTAAACAAAAAGAAAGGCTAGTTTTGTACCATACCTTTGATTATGAATACCTCAATCAAATCCTCTCCACCCTCTTCTTTACTATCTAAAGATTATTTTTTGGACCATTTATCATATGTCAATTTCAGCAAAGAAAAAAATATACAAAATATGAACATTTATAGGAATAATATACATGGGATTTTGCATTTTTGGGGGAGGGAGGAGGTGAACAGGGGAAATGAGGAGAAAAGGAACTTACCACAGGGCTGTTGTAGAAATGTAGCGCACAAATTCTGTAAAAGGCAAGGGATCTGATGACGCCCCACAACTACGGCATACACACTGCAAGTAAACAAGATGTTTTCATTTTCACAAATTCATTATCTGTTTTATTTCCAAAATTAAGTTGTAACACAAAGATCTTACCTGTTCATATAGTGTCATAGCAAACTTCTGATGAGTGATGCAGGATTTAGAAGTGCACATGTCTGTTTCACAGCTTGGCACAATGTGGAAATGAATTCTCTCAAGTATATTTTCCTAAAGGAAATGATGACATTGTAAATAGATGGATTTTGAATATTACCAGTAATGTGTTATTCTGGCCACTGATCCTGTTAGCTCCAGCAAATTTACCTCTTAACTGCAATTTATATGGCAGGCAATTTGCATTGATCACTATCCTGGTTCATGACAGCCTATACCCAGTCAAAGTTTCTAGCATTAAGAAAACAGAACTGCAAAACAGAATGAGTGTTACCTGAGTGGCCTTCCAGACATGCAGACTCCTTTGTAGAAAGTCAATTTATAGGCTGGGACCAAAGTTCTTTCCGCAAGAAGTACCTTAAGGGTATACCTACACTGCAATATAAGCCCAGGCTCAGACTCAGGCTTGAGTCCAAACCTCCATTCCATCTATTCACAAATTGCTCCGATTCAGGTCAAGAGTCCTAGGGCCCTGCACAGGTGGTGGGTCTCAGCCAGAGTCAAGCCAGAATCCAAGCTCTCTTGCTCTGCAGTGTAGACGAAGCCCCCTGGACTTGGGTCCCAAAAGTATCCCACAATCATAGAAACGTAGGGCTGGAAACAACCTTGAGAAATCATCAAGTCAGCTGTGACAAGGACCAAGTAAACCTAGACCATCTTGACTGGTGTTTGTCCAACTTGTTTTTAACCTAATAGCTAATCTAAATCTCCCTTGCTGCAGATTAAGCCCATGACTTCTTGTCCTACCTTCAGTGGACATGGAGAACAACTGATCACCATCCGCTTTATAATTCTTTGGGCCAACTGCCTTTGTCTTCTCTATCCCAAGAATCTCCAGTTAACTCCAGGGAAATGAAAGCAACCCCCCCACTAGTGTAGTTCACCAGTTTGGTGAGTCTGTGTTTAAACCATTGTCTTTTGGATGTGTACCAGTGCTGCTGGAAGAATCCATGCCTGCCACCCAAAATAGGAAAGGGGAGATTTAACACTATCATCATCTAGCTTGGCACACTTTTGTTTCTGGGAGCCTTTCGATCTTTGGAAGAGAAACTTATAACAGGATCTCCTGGGAAGTCCACAGGGACCATCAAGATCCTGGTGAGGGAAGGACAAAGAAGCAGATTTCTTCATACTGAGAACTGGCCTGCCAGAACTGAAGGTGACACACAGCACTTTCCTATGTTCAGAACCAGAGTTCTTCTGCCAGCGATATTACTTTGAGCAAGGAGGAAGCCAGAGCACTAGACTTTCAACTCTTCCACAGAGTTTCCAGATCTTCAGCATCAACCCCTTTCTTTGCTCTTGGATCAGGGAAAGGACTTCTCTTCAAGAAAACATTCACCGTCTTCCATCCACTGTCTCAGAATCCTTGAATGAACTGCCTTCCATCTGAGTAAAGATGGGAATACCTGGCAGGCAGACCCAGTACAAAGCCCCTTGATAGCCCTTCCTTCAGCATAATGACCACTCCTAACAGTGCTTGGGGGATAAGGGGAGGGTGAGGGGGAAGAGGAGGGAGGTTTAGGGTCTCATCTACTTAAATGATACCCTGTGATGCAGACACTTCAAAGAGGAAAATACAGAGCTTTCCCCTCCATCCTGTAAACAGAGTAAAGAGGGGAAAAAATATGATGTGAGGCTACTCTGACCCCACTACATACTTCTCCAGGTCTCTGCCTCAGTCCTAGCACCTCCCATGTTGGACGAGGCCATGCATTCGGGGGAACAGGGTTATGTTTCTTGGGGTTTCCCTGGCTTCTCATGGCAGGGTGAAGGTCCCACACAGCAGGTAACAAATACTGAAAAGTGTTGTTGCTTCATAGTGATGCTCTCTTCCAGTAAGGAGCTCACTAATCAGCTGCAAAGTATCTAGAAACTGAGGATACACCACAAACTGCAGCAAGAAGGGTCACTGTTAAGTAGGCACAAGTTGTCTAACAGCTAGGGGGTGGAGCTAATCAAGCTAGAACCAAGAGGAACAGTGGCCCTGTTGCAGATGGAGTGCTCCTTGCAGAAAATTAATCACATGAATCAAAATGAAATACTATTAAGCTCGATACCAATAGCATCTCAGCAACCAATTACTGTAATTAGTTACTAGATCACTTCCATGCAATCAGGTATCAAATCAGCGCATTACATACAAGAAAGCTTTTCTAAGCAATCTTTTTCATTGCTTTTCAGAGTATGAGAAACAGGGCCAAATCCTCAGAATTCAATGGAGATGTGCCAATTTACACCAGTAAAGAACTTGGCTCATGTTTCAAAATGTCTTGTATCATCAATTTCATCATGAAATATGAAGGAGAGTAGTAATAACTTAAATGAAGTAATCAGTAATTTATTATAAAGCTACTCTGAAAATATTAACCATATTGGGACAGATAGAATGTTTACTTAACAGTCATGTAGTGCTACATGGACATAAGGTGATTCATTTTCACTAAGGAGCTTACAATCTAGATCAATTTACAAAAAACAAAAATGACAGAGTGTCAGCCATTCCCAAATTTGTGTGGGGAAAACATGAGTTGAAATACAATGAAGATACAAGTCAGCCATTCACTGAGTCACAAGCCATTAGAAACAATTTGAAGCTGTTGGTACAATAGCGTGCCCCATCAGGGATGACAGGATCTGTATGAAAACTGAAGTCTATCTCTACATTAAAATTTTTCAGGGATCTCCCACCAATGAAATGAGGAGCTTTAGATGACACCATGGTAAAAAAGTCTATCTTTGTCTATATTAGCATCCCCACCATTGGTTCTAGTACCTCTCTGGTGCTAAACAAACAATAGGAGGATTTCAGATAAATGCTCATGTAGGCAAATCTTAAGACAGATATATACTGTCTTAATTATATGGAGATATACCTCTCTCATAGAACTGGAAGGGACCCCGAAAGGTCATCAAGGCCCCTGCCTTCATTAGCGGGACCAAGGACCGTCCCTCACAGATTATTTTGCCCCAGATCCCTAAATGGCCCCCTCAAGGATTGAACTCACAACCCTGGGTTTAGCAGGCCAACGCTCAAACCACTGAGCTAACCCTCCCCTCATGCGATCATACTTCAAATCTATCAGCAGACACCATTTCATGTTATGTAATATTTGAAGTCATTATCTTTTGTGGACAACCCTCACATATTAAATGACCTAAACACCAGGCAACTGAGTAGTTTACATGGCCAGTGAAATATTTCTTAGATGTGTGAACTATGTTTTAGTACATGAAATACAAACAGAAATGGCTACATCACATTTATTAAATCTAATGAAAATGTTAGTTTCTTTCACTGTGCACATCTCATTGATCAAGAGGATACTTTATTTCATTACATTAAAATGGCAACTCAGTTGGGTAATCTGAAGAGCACAGTTCAAGTTTCAGAACTGCTGACTGGGTTCAATGCTCTCTCTATATTGAGCAGCTTACTTTGTAAATTTTTGTACAAGATGGTACTTTCAACTGGAACGGAGAAAAATCACTGGTGAAAGCATAATATCCTCTTGGTAAAAAAAATAATCAAACACTGTGTTGTGTTTATTTATTAAGGCCCTTGCACAGTAAATCCTTCAGGACCTATTTCACCATTCTGCCAGAGTTTAAATACAAAGAGCCAATTTGACAACGTACCAAAACAAGAAAAACTCTTAACAAGAAACAAATTAACACCACTGTAAATACTCACAAAGCATTCTGCTGCATCATCCATTAAGCCAAGCTGAAAACGATGTTCATCTTTAAAGCTTTCAGCCAAGGCATGCCTCATATTATCTGATGGGAGTGCCTTTTCTCGACTGTGTTGAAACTGTGCAAATATTGTCTAGAAGTAAGTGAAATGATTGATAACTTCACTGACATTTTTTTCATATATCGTATCAGAACAGGCCAACAATTCATAAATAGATGTTACTGCTGAAAAGAAATTTAATACTGCATTTAATACAAAATCCTGTTTATCTATTTACCTGGGGCAAGTAAAAAATCCCATTAGCTATTTTTACCTATCCAATATTAAATGGATATAAAAACATACAATGGGGTAATTGTACATTTTGAAATTGATAGATCGTTTCCCTCCAAATCAATCCCATTTCTGTATTTTTGCTGAGATGTGATCTATTATACAGTTTACTCTGACCGAGCTGAGCCATATCAATATAGAGCAGGCAAGCAGATTTTATGCTTGGCCTATTAAAATCATGAAAATGTACAGAACTGTGATTAATACTTATTCACTGCTTTTACATAGTCTAAAATTTGTAACTTTACTTTATATCTTGGTCACTAAAATAGTTACCAAGCCATGCATAATCTATCAGTTTAGCTTTATGGCTGGTGAAATGGATGAAATGTTAGAGTAACTTGAGCATTATTTAATGAATGACTGATTTTGTAAAAATAATGTAAACGGGTAGATTATAAAAAGATACACCTCTCTAAAATGGTAAAGAAATATGCAAAACACTTGTTTGGAAATTACACACTTCCCCCGTTAAAGATAGCTATGATCAGCATCCAATTCATTTTGTTTTTTAACTAGAAGTTTGTATAGCGATACTGAAAAATACTATAATTAAGTCAGTTAACTGCAGAACCAGTGAAGGTTCTAAGAAGCTGGGTCAGCTGACACTAGAGTTAAGTATACTGTGTGTGTTCTTGAAATAACTATGGAACAGACTTATTGAAGGTTACATAAAGACTAAATATCTCTGCTGGACTAAAGTTATTTGTATTCCCTGATCTAGTTATTCAAAGCTTAAAAAAAAAAAAAAAACAATTGAGGGGACATGAAGTTAAGCAGTTGATATAATTTTTGGGACATTAAATAAGAGGCAAAAACTAAAGTGGTAGGTGAAGTCCATTCCCAAGAATTAGTTTTTGGCTTCAAATTTAGTCTTATAAGAAAAGCCACATCAAGTCTAAATAGTGATATTCTCCACTTCTTTGGCGTTCACAGTGATAATGTTGCTCTGTCCAACAGATCTTCAGGTACAACAGTTAAGCTAGTCTTGGATGTTCATGAAAAAAAGATGATGCTACAATCAAAATGGCAGTACAATATTTAACTTCTCCCTTGCCCCTAAAACACCAATTACTATCTTATTACTTTGATAAAAATTACAAGCAAGGCCTCCAAAAATGGAGGTTAACATTTATAAAATCTAACAACGTTCAGTTCACTTTGATTTGTAAATATTTATCATGTGCCACCTCTATGCTCTGCGTGCTGGTTCAGTTTTTGGTATCCATCAGAGTATTAAACGCAAGATTCTTGAGGTCCTGTATGAGAACAGGGTTTTTAATCATTTAAATGCCTTGCCACCTCCAAGAAACACAAGCAGTAGGAAAGATTGTATAGATATTCACAATCATGAACCAAAACAAAGATTTTTAGGTCTACTTTCAAGCCTACAAGCCTTTATAGAAGAACAGTTGTATAAATTCTGAGTGGAAAAATTCTGAACAGAAGAAATACAGAAACACTTTGGGAATTTCTCCCAAAACCCCCACACATAGGACAAAGTGTGTTCTTCCTATTCCCTTATTTTTACCCCTCCCATTTTGTTTTATTTTAAATCCCCCTCCATACCTCTAAACCCAAATCTGTTGTCTGATTTCCTTTCAACTACCTTTCATTCAGTCCTCATTTACACCATTCTAGTTCAGTTGTGCTGCACAGTATATAGTACTACTTGTTAAGAGTCACTCTGAAACCCACACAGCCCAAAGGAAATGCAGCTGACAACCAAGCTGTTCTGCTCCTTAACTGTGTGCTGTACACACCTCGTACCACAAATTCAGCCAGTACAACAGATAGGTCTCTCCCAAAAAGCAGAGTGTACTTACTATGACAGACCCAGACCAGTGGGGTACAGGAGTCTGGTTGAGGGCAAATATACTGGTCATTGGATGAGTAGTTTTCTGTTCCCTGAGTGACCAGAGCAAAAACTGCACTAGAGTAATCAGGAACCTGTTAGAACCAGTTAAGGCAGGCAGGCTAATTAGGACACCTGGAGCCAATTAAGAAGCTGCTAGAATCAATTAAGGCAGGCTAATCAGAGCACCTGGGTTTTAAAAGGAGCTCACTTCAGTTTGTGGTGTGAGTGTGAGGAGCTGGGAGAAAGAGGCACAAGGATCTGAGACTGAGAGAGAGTGCTGCTGTGAGGAGCACAAATATTATCAGACACCAGGAGGAAGGTCCTGTGGTGAGAATAAGGAAGATGTTTGGAGAAGGGGGAAGTAGCTGTCATGCAGCTGTTACAGGAGGCACTATAGACAGCTGCAGTCCACTGGGCTGGAACCTGGAGTAGAGGGCAGGGCTGGGTTCCCCCAAACCTCCCAATTGACCTGGACTGTGGGTTCTTCCAGAGGGGAAGGTCTCTGGGCTGTTCCCCAACCCACATGGTGAATCTCTGAGCCAAGAAAATCCACCAATAAGCACAGGACCCACCAAGATAGAGGAGGAACTTTGTCACATTACATACAAAGTAAATGTAGCACAGGCAGAAAAACATCTCTTTACTGAACAGTATTTTTCCCCATATTCCATGTTGTATCAGCTACTCTTACGTTCTACATATCGCTACCCATTCCACATGATCATATTGGAATCTCAAAGATGTGTTTACTGTGGACTTTCACAGTTAGCCAAGAACACACAAAGGAATAAAAATCCAAGCAAAGTGTGTGAGAGGTTTCCCCTTCCCCGCTTAAACTTACTTATTTGGCTATTTCACATCTACAGATATTTCCTCCAATGTTAAACATAGGCAATCAAATACTATAAAATAAAGAAGGCAGTATAAAAACATATACAGACTAGAACAGAACATTTGTTTATGAACTTGAAGTTTTGATGCAGTTTTAGATGGAAATGTGTCAGACAATAGTTAAAATATGCAGATTAGATGCTGATGTACAAACATGTAGCACTTATGAGCTTTATTTTAATTATCCAATAACTATGGTAACTGCTCACTGCTTTCAAGCTGGAAAAAACCCAAATACACTTAAAGTCGATTATTCAGTTACAAACGCATTAGAACTTATAAAACAGAGTTACTGTTTGAAAAGATATGATCAACACACTTAAAACAAAATTCCCAAACTGCAAACTGAAAGTTAATAATTAGCATAATACAAACTAATTTACAAAACAAACTGTTTAAGTCATCTATATAAGGGACAAAAGTTGGAATTCACATTTTGTTTAAATATAAATGTATGTGCCTCTGCTACTTAGATGTGAACAAGATTTTGAAACATTGGTTGCAATTTCCATACACCTAGTGATCAACTCCTCATTAGTAAGGTCTCTCTCCACTGCTGACTGAATACATGTACCAACCATTAGTGTCTGAAAAGTACTACTTTATTCTGATGAAAATTAGTCTCCATGTCATGAAATGGATAGAAAAACTGGAAGTACAAATTGATTTAATTTCCATTTGAAATATTCAGTATTTACCTTTAAAGCACAAAATATGCAGGCATCTCCCTGGCAGATATGTCCAGTTAGACCTCTTAAGCTCCGTCGGAATATGTCAAGCTGCCATAAAACCTACAAGAAAAATAAAGTGGAAAAGAAAATAAGGATTCTAGTCTAAGGATTTCTTACCTAAAAATATAAGATTAATTTAACCACATTTATTAGACTATTTTTTTAACTTTATATGGCATGTACAATGTTAGCATGATAATTACTACAATTGTTGTTTTTTTTCCCCATTAAGACTAGCATTTGTGCCTTTCACACATGTATTCCCATGTGCAGAATTTTTTATTTTAAGAATAATGGTCCCTCATATTGCAAAAATGGAGAGGGGTGTAAGAAATATTTATAATTTGCAGAACAAGTGAGAACATACATTTATAAAGTGAGTGGCAAACAGAGATGGGGTTACAGGAATTATGGTAAATAGAGATAGCAAAATGTAGATGGATCTTATCAGGGAAAATGCACGAAGTAGTAGAAGTCTTCCTCTGACTTTTTACTTTACTCCACCCTCCCAATGTACTCTTTCAAATGGAGAAAGAAGTGTAAACAATAAAACAATTGTTAGCTACAATTTTCGTATATTCACAACCCATACTGTACAATTTATCTTTTTATTACAAGGGCTGTTGAAAAATATTTGTCTTAACAGGTTAAAATAAAAACAATTCACTGAAATTTTTAAAGTTATGAGGCTTTCTAAATCTTTTCCTATATCTACCTTTTATTTTATGAAAACTAAGTTGCAGTGCTTGTGCAACAGATCAGAGTTCTCTTACAGAGACTGTGTATGGAGTGGGAGTGGCAAGCAGTTTTCAGGCTGAAACCTAACCCAGCAATAATAAAAAGGAACAATAAAAATTCTGTCTATATAGATGCAAAAATGAATAAAGTACATTTGAAAACAAAGTCAGAGTACAAAGCACTTTTTAAAGATCGGAGGAAGGGGAAGGGACGAAAAAAACAACCCACTCTCCTCCTCATAAAAGAACATTGTTGCCAATTATCTCTCCACCGAATCAACATCTGTGGATTGGTGGGTGGTAGGACTGTCTGAAACTGTAACTAAAAAATGGACTTTGGGTTTAATTTTAGGCACTCTAAGGGAAAAGCAAAACTAAACTGAATATAGGTCAGGTTGTTCCGGTTAAAATGAATGTAAAGCAGCATATTCATTCTGCTGTATCCATACTATTCCCTGTTTTAAATACAAATACAACCAGACAATTTAAAAATAGTAACATTTTGACAGCTGGCATAGATCCACTGATGCTGCGAACCCTTTGTCAAAGGACATAATTAACACCATAATCTAATGAGTACTGCAATGTACTTATGCTGGTATGATCTAAAAGGCTACATATTGTTTGTGTGTGTTAGTTTTTTACATGAAACTGTTCTACAATAGATCTCACTAAAGTGTAGTACAACAAGAGACAGATGTTCCCCTTCACCGTTTTTAAAGCTAATGTAAATATTAATAGGAAAGATGCCCTACAGCAGGATAATTAAGAACAAACAGAAAACACAGCAATATGCAATTTAAAAATTGAATTTCACTTGAGATCCAACACTACTCTGAGACTGATTTTTGTTGGCATTCTGCCCACTGGCAACATGGGAAAGGTTATCGTCTACTATGGAACTAGGTTTTCTCCCACACTAACAAGGGCTTTTTATTGGGCTGGCATCAAAGTTAGGAGAATAATATGCACTTGTGGTACTAATCTACAGAACATAAAAAATAACCCTATATTTAGGAACAAATAGCTGCCCTCTGAAAGGAAGTTTATCACCATACAGCATCCCAGGAGAATGCCTTTAAGCTTAATTTATGGTGAATTTTGAGACCTATGATGGTATTTAGAATTTTTTTTAGAACTATAGATCATCTATAAACATGGAAGTATGTAGCAAGACATACACATGTAAGAATTGGCTTTTTAAAATATATGCTTTTATACAGTGAAAGCAAACCTATGTTTTATTTTCTTGATAAGAAGGGAATATGGAACAAGTTTCTGATCATAGATACTATATAGATTTGTTGCTATATATACATGCCTGAGATTGAATCAGGTCTTTGATCAAAAAATTCATAATAAAATAGAATTCAGTCCAAGATACTAACAAAAACAATTTGGATTAAGCACCATAGATTTATATACTAAATTCTCAAGTGATAGTAGTTTAGGTAAAAGAAAATGCCTGGTCTAATTAAGAAAATTGTCTAGTACACTTTGTGAATTAATATGACTACAAACATTTCCTGCCCAACATATTAAAAAAAGTTTTAAAAATTCAGTGTGGACATTACAAGTGGCTTGCTACCAGATTTGAAGGGAAAGACAAGTGTCTGTTCCTGAAACTTGCAAATAAAATGGTAGACCAGATATTTAAGTGTCACTGTTCATTATAATTTGAAAAGTATATGCTAACTCCTTCGGATTAATCTACACCAATTAAGAGAAATGCATAAAACACTAGTACCATAGCTTCCCGTTTCTTTCATTTACCCAATCTTTCACAATCTATTTTGTTAGCAAAGTAAAAGGTTTTGTAACAGCCCTAATCCATTCTTAAAGGACAGATGCCAATTAAGCAGATTTTCAAAAATTTGCTACTTGTAAAATATGCACCATTTGTTCAGGAAAGTAATGTGTTCTTACAAATGAGAAAGCACTACTGTGGTTTTAGTAGGAGTGCACCTGGCATCGTTATCAACAGATTAAGAAAACATGACCACAGTCAAAACCATTAAATGAAAAACTTACTGTACTTCTGCAGTGCAAGAAGCATATACATTACACAGAGGCTTTAATAGCCTTTCAAAAAGAACAGATACATGTTCATAATACAAATACATTGCTGTAAACATCAGCTTGTTTACAAAAAAAATAAAAAAGTGTAAAAGTGGTGACAATCTTTTCTTACCTGTACAGCACTGTTTAGAAAGCAACTATTTTGTCCTGGCTCATTTAACAAGCCTTTGGTAGGGGCCAAGGACAACATACTTCCAGGCTGATACACTTTTCCAAGGTTACCCGCAGGCTTCCGCAAGAACTTTGCCCACGCCATTATTTTTTTTAAAATGTATATAAAAATCAAGCTCTTTGCACTTTTAATATTTTTAAGGATATGACAAGTATAAGGCAAAGAAGAATTTATGAGAAGTGCCTTAAAGTCATGGCATTCTGTTCAGATAGTACAAAGGCATCCACTTAAAGAGTTTGTCTTCTGCAGCTGTTGGCTATTTATCGGGAACAGTCTGTCAACTAGATTTGTAACCCCACAAAAAGTTTTTTTAGTCTCCAAAGTTACAAAAGAATGAAAAACCCATAAAACTAATGATGTCCTGTTAAAATTAAGATATTCTGAAAGTCCATCTTTGTTAGAATGAAAGTTCTTGCTGAGCATGTCACCCAGTATCTGACTTTTTCTTCTAGGGATGTCTTTGAAACAAAGTATTACTGCAAAACATGAATTGGGAAAGAATTCTTAAATGCTATGGCCTTAATACATTACAAAAATAGAAAATTCTTGTCTGGTATTATATTGCTGTTCTCTCATTTCCTTGAGTCTTCCTTTTCCTTTTAACAGCATAGGCTCTCTCCCCCATGGTCCATGAAATATATTCCAGTATAGAAAACTCCATATTTTATTTCATTATTTTCCCAGCAAATCTGCAACAGAGAAAAAAAAATGTTTTAAAATAAGTTCTTTAGAACAGTATATTAAGAGAACTCGGATGAATAAAACAAGGTAACAATTAAAGGTAAATGGAGTTTCATAGAGAGAGAAGAGTTAAAGACATCATTAAATGGAAAAAGTGTTAAGACAGAAAGGTCAATTTGATATGGTTCAGTATTCATCATAGTCCAGATATTATTTTCTATCAGAGACCATAATCAGATTAAAGGTGCTGACTTCTGTCAACACTAAGTGTCATCTTATATGAAACCATAGAGCACAGTTGCATAAAATCTGTTTTTTCTCACTTAGGATCTCAAAGTTGAATTAATATTGGGTTGCCTTTGATAAACTGTACATCATCACTACTCAGTAAAGGTTTTGATTTGCTAATCCTAACGTTTGTATATGTGTGAAATATCTACTAAATATTTCTATGTTTTTAAAGAAAAGTTAACTAAACAGATGATAGGGAGGAATTTACTTGATACCAGGCTATACTGTATTCTCATTTCATATTATTGAATATGAACATCTTGAAAAACATGTATTTAATAATATGGCAATTGGGTTAGCTGAGTTTCTCCTAAATTTCGTACCAATATCAACAGAACTGGCCACCTGAGACCTCTGTTGTCACACCTACTGAATCTTTGCATCAGTTCTGGCTTCTCAGTTTACAGCCACGAAAGTTGTTACTCTTGTATATACATTATATGACAGTAAGAAGGTTATTACATATTCACAGCCAACATTTTAAGCTCAAAATACTGGATTATCCATTTAGGTCTGCAACACAAAGGTCACTGGCATACTTATGCCATACTATAACTTACTTATTTCCGATAGTAGACCAAAAAACCCCAAGGATTAGCTGCTAGGCAAGAAGAGTTAAAAGTCATGTGTATAGAAAAGAGAAAAGGAACCAGGGGTAAAAGTCCTTGATGGCAGTGAGGCCAAAAAGCCAGAATTTCACCCCAGATCTTAAAATGCACATAAATAAGCTACTAAAAATAATATACTAACAGTTTTGAAAGAGCAGCTTCATCCCTATAATCATCTTTTCCCCTGTACTGTGGAAACCTTAAAGGTCATGTAAATGCCAATTAAGGATTACAATTTTTGTTTAGAATGCTGTAAAGAACAGATAATTGTTTCATCCAACTATGTAGTCCCAACAAACATTGTTATGGCTAAATAATTCAACATCTTTTAAACTGTACAGAAAATGAGGCCTCACATAGAACCAAAAATATTTGCCTTTCAAAAGCATCCCTAATGAGAAAAATCTTTGCACCCTTAAAATTATCTCCCTTTTTATTCCTAGACTTCTTCCCACCCGAATGCCCCATCTTTAAAGAGCATATTGGAACTCTGTGTTAGTAAGAATCAATAACTGGAACTTCACCAAAAGTCTGTGTTGACCAGTGCATAACCCCATGATTTTTGTTTACAGATGTTACTGTATCTCAACCATAAGTAATTTGATCTTAAAAATGCAGGAAACAAGAAGCATGATCCACAACTGAATTGAACAAAGAACTTGAGATTTAAATATCAAATTTAAATCTCTATTTAAAAACAACCTCAAAGTCCATGGTAATAGGTTATTACCAAAAAGTGATGATTTCATTTTCATTAAGATTACTGAAATATACCCAGAAGAAAAAAAGCTACAATTGAATAAAAATTGTGAATGCATACCAGTTTAAGAAAACAAAACACCTGAAAGTGAGAGAATTCTAAGGAGAGATTCTTCTAGTGAAAAAGTATCCTTTGTTACATAATTGCCATTCTTCCAAAAATGAGCATATGCAATTTAAGCAAAGGAATACAGAAGTGAAGGTAACTGCATAGCACAGATGAAAAAGGACTTCTGAAGCCAAGGCAGGCAGAAATGACAACAGATATGCACATCATCATTAAAGAATTTAAAATTTCTAACAAGAATTTTTGCTACAGTTGGAAGCTTTACTGTGAAATATAAATAGATAATAATGGAATACTGCACTGAGGAGGAGTTCAAAGAGGATAAACATAAGTTTTCGTGGGTATCTGAAGAAGTGAGGTTCTTACCCACGAAAGCTTATGCTCCCAATACTTCTGTTAGTCTTAAAGGTGCCACAGGACCCTCTGTTGCTTTTTACAGATTCAGACTAACACGGCTACCCTTCTGATACTGCAGAGAGGAGTTCACCTTTATTGTAGAAAGTTGCATTGTGCCAGAAGAGCAAAGCTGTCAACCACAGTCTTCATTCCAGAGCTTTTGGCAGTCTTTCAGATACCCTGAGCCCATGTAATTGAGTACCTTAAAGATAAGGGCTGAATCCTTGTACTTGACCTGATATTCTATGGTAAGCCAGTGTATGGATTGGCGAATAGGACTGGTGTGTTTGCAGTAAGCCAGTGTTACTGAGGAGACAATGCTGCAGTATTCTATACCAGCTGAGTTTCCTAAGCACTGAAAGCTTCATGCAAAGATATGCTACATTGCCGTAGTACAGTCAAGATGATGAAGGCATGAACAACTGAGGACAGGTCATCGATCACCAGGAAAAGATGGAGTCTCCTAGCCAGGTGGTAGGAAAATATTACTCGTGAATGCTGCTAGGCGACAGCTTTGCATCAGTGAAGAATCCAGGAGTACTCCTGAACTACAGACTAATTTGTATCAGAGGGGTAGCCGTGTTAGTCTGAATCTGTAAAAAGCAACAGAGGGTCCTGTGGTACCTTTGAGACTAATTTGACCAATTGTGGGTGAGTACCTTCAACTAATGGAGACTGCATTGTGGCTGCAAACTCTTCAAAATGCTTTCCTCACCCTATTAGAATAGAATAATAGAAATGTAGGGCTGAAAGGGACCTCAAGAGGTCATCTAATCCAGGGGTTTTCTTTCTGAGATCCCCTCCCCAACATGCTATAAAAACTCCATGGCCCACTTTGTGCAACAATAGCTGGGTTTCTACATATAAAAGCCAGGGCCGGCGTTAGAGGGGTAGCAAGCAGGGCAATTGCCTGGGCCCCCCATGCCACAGGGGCCCCCACAAAGATACACTGCTCAGGCTTCAGCCCCAGGCGGCGGGGCTCAGGTACCTGGGCTTCAGCCTCATGCAGTGGGGCTTCGGCTTTCTGCTCTAGGCCCCAGCAAGTCTACTGCTGGCCCTGCTTGGAGGCCCCCCTGAAACCTGCTTGAGGCCCCCTTGGGCCCCAGACTCCTGTTTGAAAACTATTGATCTAATCCATCTCCCCTCAAGCTGGCAGAGTTAAGTATACCTAGACCATTCGTGACAAGTGTTAGTCTAACCTGTTCTTAAAAAACATCAACCGATGGAGATTCTACAACCTCCCTAGGTAATCTGATGCAGAGCTTAACTATCCCTCTAGATTAAATATGCCTAGTTTTTTCAACCCTTCCTCATCATATTTGTTGCTCTCCTCTTGCCTCTCTCCAATTTGTTCACATATCTGTTAAAATACAGTGCCCAAAACTGGACAAAGTTCTCCACCTGAAGCCTCACCAATGCTCAGTAGACAACAGCAATTTATCTTCCTATGTCTTACATGCAACATTTCTATGAATACAGAATAACATTGGGCTTTTTTTTTTTTTTGGCACAACAGAACCACACCGTTGACATTCAATTTGTGATCCACTACAACCTCCCGATTTTTTTCCAGCAGTACTACTGTCCAGCCAGGTATTTCTCATTTTGTAATTGTGCATTTGGTTTTTCCTTCCTAAGTGTAGTACTTTGCACGTGTCTACTGAATTTCGTCTTATTTATTTCAAGCCAATTCTCCAATTTATCAAGATCATTTTGAATTCTAATCCTGTCCTCCAAAGAGCTTTCAACCGCTTCCACATTGCTGTGAGCGGCAAATTGTATATGCATACTCCCCACTCTATCACCCAAACAGTTAATGAAAATATTGACTGGTACCAGACCCAAGGCAGGCCCCTGTGGGACCTCAGTTGATACGCCCTCACAGTTTGAAAGAGAATTATTAATAACTACTCTTTGAGTACAGTCTTTCAACCAGTTGTGTACCCACTTTAAAGTAATGGTCTAGATGAAGTATTACCCTAGTCTGCTTATGGGACTGTGTCAAAAGCTTTACTGAAGTCCAGATGTCATGTTTACTGCCCCCCCCCCCCATCCACTATGGTTTGGCAGAATTTGTTCCTGATCAAATCAATGCTGGCTAATACCTATGACCTTATTATCACCACCCAGGTTTGAACAAACTTTTATAATTTTGTTCTAGTATTTCTCAGGGAATCAAAAAAAGTTAGTCTAATTGGCCTATAATTGCCCAGTTCCTTCTTAGTCCCCTTCTTGAAGGCAGAGCTATGCTTTTTGCTCCATCCAGTCCTCTGGGACCTCACCCATTCTCCATGAGGTCTTCAAAGATAAACACTAATGGTTGCTTTGGCAAGTTCCTTAAATACTCTAGGGTGAATTTCATCTAATTTACATATTCTTTAACCTGTTCCCCTATTCTGGCCCAAGAGTCTTCACCCTTGTTAACATTGTGTTAAGCATTAATTGAGTTAAACATTAATCACCTTTTTAGTGAATACCCTGTATGTTGCTTGGGTTCAGCTTCAATCAACTATTCTTCATCCACAAACCAGTCTTTTCCAAGCACTGGACCATCCTAGTGGTAGTGGTACAGTCATACATAGCAAAGGGTAAATCTCATCTGCATAGTGCTAGCACTTGCCTTTGCAATGTCCAGAATTTTGTGATGCATAATGTACTGAACTACAGAAATGCAGGTGGGCATAGGTGGAGGAAGCTTGCGATGAGGTGACAATGAAGCCTCTTGTCTATGAAAGAAAAGTTGTGCCACTAACTTAATCAATTTAGAAAGAGTTAATTCAGTGCACACATTTCAGTTTAAGAGTGACTAGTATCAATTTAGCTTTTATCAACTTAAGCTAAATTGAAAAGGCAGAAAAAAAATAAGTGTGTCAACACAAGAGGGTGCACTATAACAGTTTCTAAATTGATTCAGTTAAATAAGTCCATGTTCTAAGATCTAAAATGACAAGGAATAAGAAAAGGCAACAACCAAATTCATTGTTAGGGAAAGAAGAGAAGAGGAAAGAAATTAAATTAGTTTAATTTGGAATGGGGAAATCAGACTGGAATTTTGGCTCGTGATTTAACGATATCATTACAGATACTGTCACTTTTTCTGCTAGAAGCAAATGACAAATCTGCAATCAAGACAAGCTGAATTTCAGTGTTCTCTGCAGCATTTAAGCTGCCATTAAAACAAAAATTCTCGTCCTGGTTATTTGGTCTTTGTACTGTGGTAGTGGCTCAAGGCCCCAATCTAATCTCTTTCCAAATGTGAAACAACCGAGTGATGCCTCTTCTTGAAACTACAGAATGAGACAAACCATTTGCTCTGGAGGTGTGAACCTCATTCATCTCAATAGGATCTTAACTCAAAAGTCAATTGAGAACAGTAACCAAAATATTTAAGTTTCATTTCAAGTGCAGATCCAGTCTACTATGAACTACATTAAGTTTGTCATAACAACTGGTCTGATTTGTAACAGTAATAATATCCAAGTAGTCTACTTTAATGCAATCACTATGGGTATGTCTACAGCAGGGAGATGGGTTTTCCAGCTCAAGTAGACATACACGTACTAACTCGGCTTAAACTAGCACCTAAGAATAATGGTGTGACTGAGGCAGCATGGGTGGTAGCTTGGCTAACCACGCAAGTGCATACCCTTGAGGGTCAGGTGGGATGATTAGCTGCCAGTATACAATCAGTCCAAGCTCCCGCCCTTGCTGCTACAGCCACCACACAACTATTCTTAAGCACTAGCTCGAACAGTTGTTGTGTGTACGTGTACCTGAGTTGGGAATCCCATCTCCCAGCTGCTGTGCAGACATACCCTACAACAGCTGTCACTCTTATGTTAGGTTTGAATAGGAAACCACACACCTCAAGCTTTTGAGCAAAATATTGGCTTAGAATACCAATTCTGTTCCCCAAGTCCCTGTCAATGCAAAACAAAACTACCATTGAAATAGGGAATCAATAGCATGTTAAATCTATTTAAGGTAGTTATTCTCACATAGAAGTTCCAATGTTCTACCCTAAACTGATAATGTAACACCAATTTTCCATTTGTTTACTTTGAACAGAAATGAAGATTACAGTTCTATGATTTACAAAGTAGCATAACACATTTCATTAGGGATCTACTTTAGAAATACCCATCACTGGAATGCTGAGCAAAATTTCCCCAAAGCAACAGGTCATCTTTGAATTTTGTCATAGACAAATTTCCACTTAATTCAAAATATCAGCATGCAATTTAGTACAACAGCGTTCACCAAAGTCTCTTAACAACCTCTTTCTGTTCAAGTCTCAGAATTGGTATTCTTTGCCTTCCTTGCACAGTCAACTGTATTCAACCCAGTTAACCATGCTCTCATTTGAAATTTTGTCCTGCCTGGGCCCTTATTCTATCTCCCTGCCTCTCTAATCATTCAGCATTTTGGTCTAAGGATCATGCTCATCCCCATTCTAGCTTTCAGTGCAGGTTTAACAGGCTCCATTCTTGGCCCCCTCCTCTTTTCATACCCCATCCTCTTTTGCAGATTTCATTCGAAGACATGCCTTTATAACTAATCTTTACACTGATGATTCACAAGCCTATCTAAAATATTGGCCTGTCTGACATTCTTGTCAATACCCAGCCAGTTTTGGCTATGTTGAGCGTAATCTTCCCTCTACAAGCTCTCCCCACTTACACCATCATCCCCCCTCAGGTTTGTAATCTGGGAATCCATCTTTGACTCAGACCACTTTCTCAACATGTGGAAGGGGTCTAAATCAGGGGTAGGCAACCTATGGCATGCGTGGCCTTCGGCACGCAAGCTGATTTTCAGTGGCACTCACACTGCCTGGGTCCTGGCCACCGATCCTGGGGGAGGGGGGGCTCTGCATTTAAATTTAATTTTAAACGAAGCTTATTAAACATCTTAAACCTTTTTCAAACACTTTTTAAATCCTTATTTACTTTACATACAATAGTTTAGTTATATATTATAGACTTATAGAAAGAGACCTTCTAAAAATGTTAAAATGTATTCCTGGCATGCAAAACCTTAAATTAGAGTGAATAAATGAAGACTCGGCACACCACTTCTGAAAAGTTGTCAACCTCTGGTCTAAATCTTGCCACTTCTTCCTGCACAACATATTTAAGGTACTTTCCTCTCTGTCCATACAGCTAAAACTCTGGTTCAGATTCTCATTTTACAGCTTCAGTACTATAACATCTCCTCTTTTTGATCCTCACAAATGCCAGGAAACTGAGGAAAACGTAGTTCAACTAATCAGATATTAGTACAAACCATTTCTCATTTCCATAAGTAACATTGCAAAAGATTCTTCTGCACCAGGTACCATCAGTTGTTCAGAGTATTCTTGTGAAGCTTGAGATGCTTTATGTGAATACTAATGTAATCTTTGTATTTAATACTGATTTTTTATTTGTATATGTATTTATACACACACACACACACACACCCCCTTATGAGGAGGCTTTCTACAGAATTCTGTAGAAAATGTTAATATATTTAATACATGTTGAAAAACTGTGTGTATGACTGATCCAGTGAAGTATAGCCTTAAAAGAGTTATTACCTACAATACACATATATAAACAAAAATAGTTGTTGATAAAAATGTTGATTTTACTAATAATATTGTTTACTTTTGTTATAAAAAACTTTATTGGTAACAAATAGCACTACTTTGGTTAATCAACCTGTAAAACTTTACTTTTCAAAACACAGTATGAACTCACCCTTTTAATACCTCAAATTATGCCTTCATTTCATTTCAAGAATAGGATAGTAAAACAGAAATGCGTCAACCATGTTTAGATTCACAAGTGTACAGTAATTTCAATACATAATCCAAAGTAGCCTCTGGGGACTTAATCATGCAAAAGATTTATGCTTAATTTTTTGCACTCTGAATGGTCCCATTGACTTCAAAGTTAAGTAAGTTCATAAATCTTTATGGGCTTAGGATGTAAGTAAATATATTTAGCAGATGCTACATGTTTTCTTTTATGAAGCACACCAGGAAAAAGATGATTTATGCAGAGAATGGACAATACAACTAAATTTCCCATATTTGTTCTTAAAGGGTCTGAAAAGCTTGTCAGACAATGAAAATGCACAGAAAACCAAATATGTCCAATTAAGGAATAAATTTACATAACTTCCACATCTGAGGCACTGAGCATGCAGTTCACACTGCTTCTGAAACATTCTTTGTATAAAGGAAACTATCTAGGAGCATCCGAAGAAGTGGGCTGTAGACCACGAAAGCTTATGCTCTAATAAATCTGTTAGTCTCTAAGGTGCCACAAGTACTCCTGTTCTTTTTGCAGATACAGACTAACACTGCTGCTACTCTGAAACCTATCTAGGAGCTGTATATTATGCTACAAGTGATCAAATTTCAAGCAGTGGAAATCCACCCTATTATACCTATACTTGCATTTCCTGTTTTCAAAGAATGTTTACAACAGGTCCATAAAATATTACTTAATATTTAACCTAGCTGTCACATGCCTTTTAACTTTGCATTCTACATTTACATACATAAATATGAGCTTGCATTGATTGACTATTACAGTCAGTCAATCACATTAGGGGGGGGGCATAAACCAGTACGTTTGTTTATAGGAGTTGTAGTAACATATAAAGTAAACATCTTTTTTGAAATGTTTTAAGGTAAAAACACCACTGTTCTCAATTTAGAGGGCAGCGTAGCATTTAATCTCTCGTTGCACCACCAATGCAACAACACTATCCCCCCGCCATATATGCCGTTTAACAAAACAGCCACATGAAAACCAACGAATGACCAGAAGCATCGCCTGGAGAGGCTTTATATGCAAAATATTTACCCCGAGACGTTCGCATCTATTTAGAGTCGGGGTGGCACTAGCAACTTAAAGACATTTTAGCAACTGATCAACCCGCGGTGGGAGAAGGGGATGGGTGGAAGGACGCCTGACGCCAAAGGGGGTTAGGGAACAGGTGGCGAGGTGCGCTCAGGGTCCGCGAGGCTGGTTAGCACCACGACAGTCAGGGTCATGCAACTGTAACGTCCCCCCACCCCACGCCACCCCGACACACAGTCCCCACCGCCGGGCAGAGCGGGGGCAGGCGGCTGCGGTCGGCAGGTCCCCTCTCTCCGCGGGCGGGCGGGCGCGCACAACGCCGCGCACACCGCGCCGATCGCGGCCACCCCTGGCCCCCCTACAGGGACAGGGCGAATCCCCGGAGCAGGCGGACCGACCCCCCCGCGCCAGGACTGATCCCCCCCGCCGCGGCCGCCCCACCCCGGGGCCAGCGCTGCCCCCGCAGCTCCGGGCGCCGCAGCCTGGCCCCAGGACCCCCTGCCTGGACTGGCGGAGTTGCCGCTCGCCCCCGCTCCGGCTGCAGACCCGCCCCACCAGCGGCTCCAGTGGACTCACCTCCAGCCCCGGACGGCCCCGCACGCAGCACCCGTTTCTCTCGGCCCCGGCCCCGGCCCGGTCGCGACTCGGCTCCGCCCCGCCCTCGGCTGGTAACTTTCTTCCAATGTTCGGCGACTGGCGCGTGACCGCTTAGGTGGCTTGGCGGCGCGCGCCCGAGAGCCGGCTGGCGGCGCAAGGGGAGGGGGAGCACGTCTCAATAGCCCGGATCTTCACAAACCACTGCGACCTCCAGCGCGCGCCGCAGGTGAGGTAGACGCGGTCTTCGCAACCCGGGAGAGGAGGGGAATTGAAAGCACCCCGACGGCGATTGGAAGAGCAGGGGAGTGACGCCATGAGAGAGACTTATGGGTGGGTGTGTCTAGCAGCGTGGAGCAGCGCATGCGTGGTTAGTACCTGTGACTAAAAAATTACTCAATAGTGTTTAAATCGCAAGACTTGGCCACATTCCCTCTCCTGCCCCCTATATGTTAAGGCAGGTGGGGCCCAGAGGGTGGACTCTGCTCCCAACCATCAGGGCAAAGGACTCTGGCGTGGAAAGGGCTTTGTTACTGATTAATATTACGCTCAGGATGGAGTGGTAGCAAAGACAGACGCACACCATTTGTCTAGACCAGAGCTGGTGATCCAGCCTTAAATCATTGATTGTCAATTAACTTGACTTAACTAACACACTTGTAAATTCAAGCCTGGACAAACCCTGTCTATGTTCAAACGTATCAGAGGGGTAGCCGTGTTAGTCTGAATCTGTAAAAAGCAACAGAGGGTCCTGTGGCACCTTTGAGACTAACAGAAGTACTGGGAGCATAAGCTTTCGTGGGTAAGAACCTCACTTCTTCAGATACAAGCTTATGCTCCCAGTACTTCTGTTAGTCTCAAAGGTGCCACAGGACCCTCTGTTGCTTTTTACAGATTCAGACTAACACGGCTACCCCTCTGATAC